>NC_074668.1:87563473-87660802 GCF_029448725.1 Salvelinus fontinalis
CTCTTCTTTAAGAAGTACTCCGTGCTCAACCATACGATCTACAAGACGCTCTTCTTTAAGAAGTACTCCGTGCTCAACCATACGATCTACAAGACGCTCTTCTTTAAGAAGTACGCCGTGCTCAACCGTACGATCTACAAGACGCTCTTCTTTAAGAAGTACTCCGTGCTCAACCGTACAATCTACAAGGCGCTCTTCTTTAAGATGTACTCCGTGCTCAACCCTACGATCTACAAGACGCTCTTCTTTAAGATGTACTCCGTGCTCAACCATACGATCTACAAGACGCTCTTCTTTAAGAAGTACGCCGTGCTCAACCGTACGATCTACAAGACGCTCTTCTTTAAGATGTACTCCGTGCTCAACCATACGATCTACAAGACGCTCTTCTTTAAGATGTACTCCGTGCTCAACCATACGATCTACAAGACGCTCTTCTTTAAGAAGTACTCCGTGCTCAACCATACGATCTACAAGACGCTTTTCTTTAAGAAAAACCACCACCGCTTTATTCATCCGTGACGCATAAGCAACATTCTCATATCCTACATTCTCCCCTACGGCGACCAAAAACTCCTCCACAGTGACAGTAGCTTCAGTAACACACCTAAAGCCGTGCCGAAGTGACAGGGGCGGCATCCCCATGTGGGTCGCCATCCTCGCCAAAACCAAGGTAATTTTGACACGAAAAACAAAATACTTAATTCTACCACAACTAAATAAAAATAGCGATAACCTTAATCATGCATAGGAGAAAAAAAAGATACCACCAAGAAAAGGTAACGTAAAAGAAAAACCAAGATATCTAACTCTACATAACACTCACACTCACTCACTCACACAATTCCCAGCATGCACCAAACACTCCCAGCATGGCACAGAGAGAGAGAGAGAGAGAGAGAGAGAGAGAGAGAGAGAGAGAGTGAGAGAGAGAGAGAGAGAGAGAGAGAGAGAGAGAGAAGAGAGAGAGAGAGAGAGAGAGAGAGAGAGAGAGAGAGAGAGAGAGAGAGAGGGAGAGAGAGACAGAGACAGAGACAGAGAGAGAGAGAGAGAGAGAGAGAGAGAGAGAGAGAGAGAGAGAGAGAGAGAGAGAGAGAGAGAGAGAGAGAGAGCATGTCCTTCAGTGGGCCAGTGTGACATGTGTCTCAGAGCACCTGGACAACAAGAGAATCTCTTTAATAACAATCAGCTCAACACAAGGCCTGTCTCCCCTACTTAGTTACACCACTGAGCCCTGGACAGGGCCAAAGGAAGGTGTGTATGTGTCCTTCTCCTTTACCCACAGCTGCAAAGAGGCAGTCAACAGGTCAGTCAACAGGTCAGTCAACAGGTCAGTCAACAGGTAAGTCAATAGGTCAGTCAATAGGTCAGTCAACAGGTCAGTCAACATCTCAGTCAATAGGTCAGTCAACAGGTCAGTCAATAGGTCAGTCAATAGGTCAGTCAACAGGTCAGTCAACAGGTCAGTCAACATCTCAGTCAATAGGTCAGTCAACAGGTCAGTCAACAGGTCAGTCAATAGGTCAGTCAACAGGTCAGTCAACAGGTCAGTCAATAGTTCAGTCAATAGGTCAGTCAACAGGTCAGTCAACAGGTCAGTCAACAGGTCAGTCAACAGGTCAGTCAACAGGTAAGTCAATAGGTCAGTCAACAGGTCAGTCAACAGGTCAGTCAATAGGTCAGTCAATAGGTCAGTCAATAGGTCAGTCAACAGGTCAGTCAATAGGTCAGTCAACAGGTCAGTCAATAGGTCAGTCAACAGGTCAGTCAACAGGTCAGTCAATAGGTCAGTCAACAGGTCAGTCAACAGGTCAGTCAACAGGTCAGTCAATAGGTCAGTCAATAGGTGAACAAAGACATGGAAAGAAGGAACAAAGTCATGACTCACTACTCATCCTTCGCTGTCTCTATGCACTCACAGGGTCCTACACACACTGATACTCCAACACACATACAAACACTCACTCCATCATTTGCTCACACACACATAATATGCACATGCATTTATACTGACTCTACACACACTCACATCCACTCACATACAACCATCATTTACGTTGCTGCTACTCTGTTTCATATATCCTGATGCCTTGTCACCTTACCCCTATACGTATCTACCTCTATTGATCCAGTATCCCTGCACATTGTAAATATGGTATTGGAACTGACCGTGAATATATACTGAACAAAAATATAAACGCAACAATTTCAACAATTTTACTGAGTGACAGTTCATGTAAGGAAATCAGTCAATTGAAATAAATTCACTAGGCCCTAATCTATGGATTTCATATTACTGGGCAAGGGCGCAGCCGATGATGGGCCTGGGAGGGCTTAGGCCCTCCCACTGGGGAGCCAGGCCCAGCCAACCAGAATGAGTTTTTCCCCACAAATGGCTTTATTACAGACAGAAATACTCCTCAGTTTCATCAGCTGTCCGGGTGGCTTCTCCGGGTGACTGCTCCGGGTGGCTGCTGTCCGGGTGGCTGCTGATGTGGAGGTCCTGGGCTGGTGTGGTTACATGTGGTCTGCGGTTTTGAAGCCGGTTGGACATATTGCCAAATTCTCTAGAATGATGTTGGAGGCGGCTTATGGTAGAGAAATTAACGTTAAATTATCTGGCAACAGCTCTGGTGGACATTCCTGCAGTCAGCATTTCAATTGCACGCTTCCTCAAAACTTAAGACATCTGTGGTATTGTGTTGTGTGACAAAACTGCACATTTTAGAGTGGCCTTCTATTGTCCCCAGCACAAGGTGCACCTGTGTAATGATCATGCTGTTTAATCAGCTTTTTGATATGCCACACCTGTCAGGTGGATGGATTATCTTGGCAAAGGAGAAATGCTCACTAACAGGGATGTAAAAACATTTTGAGAGAAATAAGCTTCATGTGCGAATGGGACATTCCTGGAATCTTTTATTGTTGCGTTTATATTTTATTCAGTGTATAATGCTTTTGTCCATTTCAATTTGTGACACCTACCAATAACCAAACCAAAGATGCAGTTCCATCTTGAGTCTCAGAGTATTGTATACATGCACGCAAACACACACACACACACACTGAGAACATATCAAATCAAATCAAACTTTATTTGTCACATGCGCCGAATACAAGTGTAGACCTTACCGTGAAATGCTTACTTACAAGTCCTTAACCAACAGTGCAGTTCAAGAAGAGTTAAGAAAATATATACCAAATACCTAAAGTAAAAAATGATAAAAAGTAACACAATAAAATAACAATAACGAGGCTACATACAGGGGTACCGGTACCGAGTCAGTGTGTGGGGGTACAGGTTAGTTGAGGTAATTTGTACATGTAGGTGGGGTGAAGTGACTATGCATAGATAATAAACAGCCAGTAGCAGCAGTGAACAAACAAATGTAGGGGGGAGAGGGGTTTATTGTAAATTGTCCGGTGGCCGTTTGATTAATTGTTCAGCAGTCTTATGGCCTGGGAGTAGAAGCTGTTAAGGAGCTTTTTGGACCTAGATGTGGCGCTCCGGTACCGCTTGCCGTGCGGTAGCATAGAAAACAGTCCATGACTTGGGTGACTGGAGTCTCTGACAATTTTATGGGCCTTCCTCTGACACCGCCTATTATATAGGTCCTGGATGGCAGGAAGCTTGGCCCCAGTGATGTACTGGGCCGTACACACTACCCTCTGTAGCGCCTTACGATCAGATGCCGAGCAATTGCCAAACCAGGCAGTGATGCAACCGGTCAGGATGCTCTCGATAGTGCAGCTATAGAACTTCTTTAGGATCTGGGGACCCATGCCAAATCTTTTCAGTCTCCTGAGGGGAAAAGGTTCTGTCGTGCCCTCTTCATGACTGTCTTGGTGTGTTTGGACCATGATAGTTCGTTGGTGATGTGGACACTAAGGAACTCGAAACTCTCGACCCGCTCCACTACAGCCCCGTCAATGTTAATGGGAGCCTGTACGGCCCACCTTTTCCTGTAGTCCACGATCAGCTCCTATGTCTTGCTCACATTGCAGGAACGGTTGTTGTCCTGGCACCACACTGCCAGTTCTCTGACCTCCTCCCTATAGGATGTCTCATAGTTGTCGGTGATCAGGCCTACCACTGTTGTGTCGTCAGCAAACTTAATGAGAACGTTGGAGTTGTGTTTGGCCACGCAGTCTTGGGTGAACAGGGAGTACAGAAGGGGACTAAGTACACACCCCTGAGGTGCCCCGGGGTTGAGGATAAGTGTGGCAGACATGTTGTTGCCTCCCCTTACCACCTAGGTTCGGCTAGGTGATGAGCTTCGTGGGCACTATGGTGTTGAACACTGAGCTGTAGTCAATGAACAGCATTCTCACATAGGTGTTCCTTTTGTCCAGGTGGGAAAGGGCAGCGTGGAGTGTGATTGAGATTGCATCATCTGTGGATCTGTTGGGACAGTATGCGAATTGGAATGGGTCTAAGGTGTCCAGGAGGATGCTGTTGATGTGAGCACTTCATGGCTACCAACGTGAGTGCTACGGGGCGGTAATATTTTAGGCAGGTTACCTTCGCTTCCTTGGGCACAGGGACTATGGTAGTCTGCTTGAAACATGTAGGTATTACAGACTCGGTCAGGGAGAGTTTGAAAATGTCAGTGAAGACACTTACCAGTTGGTCCGCGCATGCTTTGAGTACATGTCCTGGTAATCCATCTGCCCCGCTGCTTTGTGAATGTTGACCTGATTAAAGGTCTTACTCACATCGGCCACTGAGAGCGTTATCACACAGTCATCCAGAACAGCTGGTGTTCTCGTGCATGCTTCAGTGTTGCTTGCCTCGAAGCAAGCATAAAAGGCATTTAGCTAGTCTGGTAGGCTCTCATCACTGCACAGCTCACGCCTGGGTTTCCCTTTGTAGTCCGTAATAGTTTTCAAGAGCTGCCACATCCGACGAGCGTCAGAGCCTGTTTCTTAATATTAATCCTGTATTGACGCTTTTCTTGTTTGATGGTTCGTCTGAGGGCATAGCAGGATTCTTTATAAGCGTCCGGATTAGTGTCAAGCTACTTGGAAGCGGCAGCTCTAGCCCATAGCTCGATGCGGATGTTGCTTGTGGTTGGGATATGTACGTACGGTCACTGTGGGGACGACGTCGTCGATACACTTATTGATGAAGCCGATGACTGAAGTGGTATACTCGTCAATGCCATTGGATAAATCCCGGAACATATTCCAGTCTGTGCTAGCAAAACAGTCCTGTAGTGTAGCATCCGCATCATCTGACCACTTCCGTATTGAGCGAGTCACTGGTACTTCCTGCTTTAGTTTTTGCTTGTAAGCGGGATTCAAGAGGATATAATTATGGTCAGGTTTGCCAAATGGAGGACGGGGGAGAGTTTGTATGCATCTCTGTGTGTGGAGTGAAGCTGGTCTAGAATTTTTTTCCCTCTGGTGTCCCACCCACCACACGCCACCCACCACCCGCCAACCCCTCTTTAACGCTACTGCTACTCTCTGTTCATCATATATGCATAGTCACTTTAACCATACCTACATGTACATACTTCTCAATCAGCCTGACTAACCGGTGTCTGTATGTAGCCTCGCTACTTTTATAGCCTCGCTACTGTATATAGCCTGTCTTTTTACTGTTGTTTTGTTTCTTTACCTACCTATTGTTCACCAAATACCTTTTTTTGCACTATTGGTTAGAGCCTGTAAGTAAGCATTTCACTGTAAGGTCTACTACACCTGTTGTATTCAGCACATATGACAAATAAACTTTGATTTGATTTGACATGTGACATGCTGGTAAAATGTGGTAAAACTGATTTAAGTTTGCCTGCATTAAAGTCCCCGGCCACTAGAAGCGCTGCTTCTGGATGAGCATTTTCTTGTTTGGTTGAGTGCGGTCTTAGTGCCAGCATCGGTCTGTGGTGGTGAATAGATGGCTACAAATAATTTAGATGAGAACTCTCTTGGTAGATAGTGTGGTCTACAGCTTATCATAAAGTACTCTACCTCAGGCGAGCAATACCTTGAGACTTTTTTAATACTAGACATCGCGCACTAGCTGTCATTGACAAATAGACACACACCCCATCCCCCATCCCCCATCTTACCAGACGTAGTTCTCTGTTCTGCCGGTGCATGGAAAATTCCGCCAGTTCTATATTATCCATGTCGCCATTCAGCCACGACTCAGTGAAACATAAGATATTACAGTTTTTAATGTCCCGTTGGTAGGATAATCTTTTTTATTGATCTTTTATATTTTTTATCAATTTTATTTTCCAATGATTGCACCTTATACAGTAGCACGGATGGCAGTGGGAGTTTACTCGCTCACCTACGGATTCTCAGAAGGCAGCCCGACCCGCGCCTCCTTTTCCTCCGCCTTTTCTTCACACAAATTACGGGGATTTAGGCCTGTTCCCAGGAAAGCAGTATATCCTTGTTAAAGGAAAATCTTCTTCCAGTTCGTGGTGAGTAATCGCTGTTCTGATGTCCAGAAGTTATTTTCGGTCATAAGAGACGGTAGCACCAACATAATGTACAAAATAAGTAAAAAAATAAGTTACAAACAACACAAAAAAACTAACAAAATAACACAGTTGGTTAGGAGCAGGTAAAACGTCAGCCATCCTCTTCGGCTCCGTCTTAACATATCCAGAGGTTTATATGCAGAATTAAATCCTGTCTCATAACACCAGAAATGAAACATAATCAATGAATCTGATCACTAAATAGCCTCCTGCAGTCAGAAAGGATCTCCTCTCCAGTCATCTGCATTGATAATGACAGATGTTTGTAAACAGAAGAGTCAACCTGGCCTGATACAGCTGTATCCTCATTACTGTGACAGGATCACTTTCATCACTGTTCAGTATAGTTAGCTTACTTACTTTATCGTGTTCTTCCTATTTATTATTATATATATCGTGTGTTTTTGTTCTACCTTGTTATTTTTACTATTACATTGTTATTGATTACAGCATTGTTGGGGTTAGAGCTGCAAGAAAGGCATTTCACTGTACTTGTGCATGTGACATTGAAACTTGACACACTTTGTCAGCTCCAAGCTAGAGGATGGTCAAGAAAATATAAGGGTAGAAAACAGAGACATCACAGAGGAAGACAAGGTATTGTGTCCTTACCAGTCCATCTCTGTCTGTTTAGAAGGATAAAGATGCAAAGACAGCTGTTCTCTCTCTCTTCTCTACCTCCCCTCTCCCCTCCCTCCTCTGTGTACTGCTGTGATTGTGTAGAGGACTAACAGAGCAGGGTCGTTAAACAGATAGCGAAATAAGAGATGTGGGTGACATTTAAAACTGTGAGACCATAACACCTGCTGCATTAACCCCCCCCCTCCTATCTTTCTCTCTCTTTCTAGCTCTCTCCCCTCAGCCTACGCTGCCTCCCTTAGCCTCTCCTGACCCCTGCTGGTGACATACTGATGTTACATCTTTATTTATTCACCACTGCTGTTCTCTTTTCTGTCAGCAGGTGGCGCTGCTGAGCCATTGCCATCTGGAGTGTGTTTGAACAAGTATAATTCATTGGCTGATCCCTCCTGGTGACGTGAATGGAATTGTTTGATCCTTCCTTAAACCATGGGAAGTCCCACCCAGTTTAAATTAAATAAAATGTTATTGGTTGCTTACACATATTTAGCAGATGTTACGGCAGGTGCAGCGGAATACTTATGTTTCTAACTCCAACAGTTCAGTAATACCTAACAACAAAAAACAATACACACAAATCCAAAACATTAAGAGAAAGGAATTAAGAAATATCAGAATGAGCAATGTCAGAGTCCGGAATATAAAAATATACACGAGTGTACGAAACAAAATTAAGAACACCTGCTCTTTCCATGACATAGACTGACCAGGTGAATCCAGGTGAAAGCTATGATCCCTTATTGATGTCACTTGTTAAATCCACTTTAATCAATGAATGAGAGAAGACAGGTTAAAGAAGGATTTTTAAGCCTTGAGAAAATTGAGACATGGACTGTGTATGTGTGCTTGCCATTGAGAGGGTGAATTGTAAAGGCAAAATATTTAAGTGCCTTTGAACGGGGTAGTGTCAAGTTTGTGTCAAGAACTTGCAATGCTGCTGGGTTTTTCACGCTCAGCAGTTTCCAGCGTGCATCAAGAATGGTCCACCACCCAAAGGACATCCAGCCAACTTGACACAACTATAGGAAGCATTGGAGTCAACATGGGCCAGCATCCCTGTGGAAAGCTTTCGACACCTTGCAGACTCAAAGCCCCGACGAATTGAGGCTGTTCTGAAAAAAAGGGGTGCAACTCAATATTAGGTGTTTGTAATGTTTTGTACACTCAGTGTACGTATAGGGTTGCACATTTTGGGGAATATTCAGAGGTGGAAACTTTCCATGGGAATTAACAGGAATATATGGGAATTAATATTAATACCATTTAAATGTAGATGTTTTTGCATTGGATATATTTACCATATCATATGGAGACAGAAACATAAACCTTTTACCTTATCATAAGTAGACATAATTGCAAATGATTAAATCCTTCCAAAATAAATTTTAAAAACGATTTAGTTACGAACTGAACTTTAATTAAATGAGTTCCCTCTTCACATGGGATGATTTCACTGAACAACAAAAGGGAATATTGAATGATCCCTAATGATCCATCGCATCTCCCAAAAACGTTTTCAACATACATCTGTAAAAAGATAGTCTAGAAACTAAAGCTTTGGTTGTCTTCCTCTCAGGCTTCCATGTCTTCTCCCCAGACCTCCGTAATGTCCACCTCTTGAACATCAGACTTTGAGGCCTCATCTTCACTGTCACTTTCCAACCTTGTTGAGGATGGTTCGTTGTCAGGCTCAAAAAGCCTCAAATTTGCCCGGATGGCCACCAATTTTTCAACACTTGTATTGGTCAGCCTGTTGCGTGCTTTGGTCTGTGTGTTTCCAAACAAGGACCAGTTGCACTCTGAGGCAGCTGATGTTGGTGGGATTTGGAGGATGATGGAGGCAACAGGGAAAAGAGCCTCAGATCCACAAAGTCCCTTCCACCAGGTGGTTGATGAGATATGTTGGCACGACTGCCATATTGCATCTCCATCCCAAAGCTCTTGCTTGGAAGTGTACTTTGCCAGACAGCCAAAAACCTTGCCTTTATCTAGGCCGAGGTGGCTAGACACGGTAGTGATGACACCATAGGCCTGGTTGATCTTTGCACCAGACAGGATGCTCTTGCTAGCATACTTGGGGTCCAACGTGTACGCTGCGGCGTGTATGGGCTTCAGGCAGAAGTCGTCACACTTTTTGATGTATTTCAGAACTGCAGTTTCCTCTTCTTGGAGCTATGCTTGGACCAGGGCAGTACGGATTTCTTCTCTTACATCTGCAAGCAGAGTCTGAACAGCAGACAGGATGGCATTGTCTCCCTCAATCCGTGCAATGGCTACTGCTATAGGTTTCAGGCTGTTTACCGCTCTCTCCCAAAATTCATCATCCAGGAGGATCCTCTTGATGGGGCTGTCCATATCGGCAGACTGTGATATGGCCATTTCTTGGAGACTCCTTCTCCTCCAGGAGACTGTCAGCTTCAATGTGGTGCTCTTATTCTTCTCACTTTGCCTGGTGAGGTAGATTGCTGTTATAACCTGATGACACCGTCGCATACCAAACCATTTCCTTGGCTCTCTTGTAGAGTGTATCCATTGTTTTCAGTGCCATGATGTCCTTGGGGAGCTTGAGGAGCTCCACTTTAGACCAAGCAGCCTTCATGTTCGCGGCATTGTCTGTCACCAGTGCAAATACCTTCTGTGGACCAAGGTCATTGATGACTGCCTTCAGCTCATCTGAAATGTAGAGACTGATGTGTCTGTTGTCCCTTGTGTCTGTGCTCTTGTAGAATACTGGTTGAGGGGTGGAGATGATGTAGTTAATTATTCCTTGCCCACGAACATTCGACCACCCATCAGAGATGATTGCAATGCAGTCTGCTTTCGAGGTCCTTGATGATCTTCTTGGCCTTCCTGTTACACCGGGTGCTGTAAATGTCCTGGAGGGCAGGCAGTGTGACTCTGGAGAGCCCTGCAGTTGCAGACAGTGCAAATTGCCATACCAGGTGGTGATACAGCCCAACAGGATGCTCTCAATGATGCATCTTTTGAAGTTTGTGAGGGTCTTAGGGGCCAAGCCGAATTTCTTCGGCCTCCTGAGATTGAAGAGGTGCTGTTGCTCCTTCTTCACCATATTGTCTGTCTTGATGTACCATTTTAGATTGTCAAGAACGTGTATGCTGAGGAACTTGAAGTTTTCACCCTATCCACTGCCGACCTGTCAGTGTGGATGGGGGCTTGCTCTCTCTACTCTCTTCTGAAGTCCATGATCAGCACCTTCGTTTTGACGTTGAGGGAGAGGTTATTTTCCTGGCACCACTCCACCAGGGCTCTCCCCTCCTCCCTATAGGCTCTCTGATGCTGATCATGGACTTCAGGAGAGAGTAGAGAGAGCAAGCCCCCATCCACACTGACAGGTCGGCAGTGAGCCAGGCAGTGCCTTCAAAAAGGATTCACACTCCTTGACTTTTTCCACATTTTGTTGTGTTACAGCCTGAATTTCAAATGGATTAAAGTGAGATATTTTGTCACTGGCCTAACACACAGTACTCCATCATTTAGATTTTTAAAAAATTATTAATTAAATATGAAAAGCTGAAATGTCTTGAGTCAATAAGTATTCAACCCGTTTGTTATGGCAAGACTAAATAAGTTCCAGAGTAAACATTTGGTTTACACTTTACTTGAAACCCAGCGTCATAACACTTTACGACACGGTCATAACCATGTCATAATGTCATTTGGGTCATGATAGTGTTATATTTACACCTGTTAAAATGTGTCCCATGCGTCGAATACAACAGGTGTAGACCTTACCGTGAAATGCTTACTTACAAGCCCTTAACCAACTATGCAGTTTTAAGAAAATATAGTTAAGAAAATATTTGGTGCGGCTGATATATATATACACACACATACAGTGCATTCGGAAAGTATTCAGACCCCTTGACTTTATCCCAAAAATTTGTTACGTTACAGCCTTATTCTAAAATGTATTAAATACTATTTTTTCTTCAGAAATCTACACACAATATACCATAATAACAAAACATTTTTGCAAATATATAATAAAACAAAACTGAAATAGCTTATTTACATAAGTATTCATACCCTTTGCTATAAGACTCATGACAGTCCGCTTGGAGTTTGCCAAAAGGCACCTAAAAACTCTCAGACCATGAGAAACAAGATTCTCTGATCTAATGAAACCAAGATTTCTTTAATCTGAATGCCAAGCATCACATCTGGAGGAAACCTGGCACCATCCCTACGGTGAAGCATGGTGGTAGCAGCATCATGCTGTGGGGATGTTTTTCAGCGTCAGGGACTGGGAGACTAGTCAGGATCAAGGCAAAGATGAACGGAGCAAAGTACAGAGAGATCCTTGATGAAAACCTGTTCCAGAGCTCTCAGGACCTCAGACTAGGGCGAAGGTTCACCTTCCAACAAGACAACGACCCTAAGCACACAGCCAAGACAGCACAGGAGTGGCTTCGGGACAAGTCTCTGAATGTCCTTGAGTGGCCCAGCCA
This sequence comes from Salvelinus fontinalis, assembly GCF_029448725.1. Taxonomy (NCBI): domain Eukaryota; kingdom Metazoa; phylum Chordata; class Actinopteri; order Salmoniformes; family Salmonidae; genus Salvelinus; species Salvelinus fontinalis. The sequence goes on from NC_074668.1 coordinate 87,575,082, forward strand.
GAGCCCGGACTTGAACATCTCTGGAGAGACCTGAAAATAGCTATGCAGCAACACTCCCCATCCAACCTGACAGAGCTTAAGATGATCTGCAGAGGAGAATGGGAGAAACTACCCAAATACAGGTGTGCCAAGCTTGTAGCATCACACCCAAGAAGACTCGATGCTGTAATCGCTACCAATGGTGCTTCAACAAAGGACTGAGTAAAGGGTCTGAATACTTACGTAAATGTGATATTTCAGTTTTTTATTTTTAATACATTTGCAAAAATGTCTAAATCCTGTTTTTGCTTTGTCCTTATGGGGTATTGTGTGTAGATTGATGATGGGGAAAAAACATTTTATTCTCAAATGTATTAAGGCTGTAACATAACAAAATGTGGAAAAAGTCATGGGTGTCTGAATACTTTCCGAAGGCACTGTATATATTTACTAATTAAACTAAATGTATATATATTGTGTTATTCTATGGCTGGTTATGGCACCTGCATAAGGGTGTCAAAACCCACATTTATTCAAATGTGTTTTTTCCTTGCCAAGAAGTTTCCTTTCTTTGAAAGTTTGTTTCTTAAGTCCTTTGTTGTTGTAATGAATTCTTTAGTCATGTTTTCATAACATTTTAAATAACTTGTAGAAAATACACTGTCATGAAGCATTAAGGCTATACTGTGTCTCTTTAATTGGACTAAGAAAATACACCTCATGACACTGTCATGAAGCATTAAGGCTATACTGTGTCTCTTTACTTGGACTAAGAAAATACACCTCGTGACACTGTCATTAAGCATTAAGGCTATACTGTGTCTCTTTACTTGGACTAAGAAAATACACCTCGTGACACTGTCATGAAGCATTAAGGCTATACTGTGTCTCTTTACTTGGACTAAGAAAATACACCTCATGACACTGTCATGAAGCATTAAGGCTATACTGTGTCACTTTACTTGGACTAAGAAAATACACCTCGTGACACTGTCATGAAGCATTAAGGCTATACTGTGTCACTTTACTTGGACTAAGAAAATACACTTTATGACACTGTCAAGAAGCATTATGACCATCATAATCATATAAGCCAGATAGGCCTATCACGTACATGCCCTGATGTCAGGAATCAGTCAAAAAGAGGGTGTCTTGTCCTGCTCCTGAAATCTGCTCCTGCATTCACCCCAGTCATCAGCAACAGAGCATTGGGGTAGGTGCATGTCTGACATCAATGTGTGCTCAATTACAATAATTGAATATGGTACATTTCAGAAAATGTTATAACAAACATACTGTTGACAAGTAGGCTATGGTGTAATGGAATGTTTTGCCTTGTGTGGTAGGTTTTGTGGGTTTTGACACTCTTATGTGGGTGTCATAACCAGCCATAAAATAACACAAAATGTTCATAAAACTGTCATGACATATATTATGACAAGTTGTCAGTTATGACATTATGATGATGCTGGTTGTCAAGTGTTACCAAGTTGAATAATTTTCTAATCAAGATATGTTATTTTTCATTGTTAGCATTTTGTTTAGATCATTGACAAAAAAAAGACAATTAAATCCATTTTAATTCCACTTTGTAACACAACAAAATATGTAAAAAGTCAAGGGGTGTGAATACTTTGAAGGCATTGAACATGAGATCAATCATACCACCAGTTGCTCATGAAGACAAGAAACTTTTTACAAGAAAATAATTTATTTTTGGAACACAACCATTATTGTTTTATTCTTACATCACACACACCATTGGGTTTCTTTACAAAAACACACCAGTGATCTGAATTCATAATTTCATACTGTATGATTATATCAGTGCACCAAAATTACATTTCCACATCCACCATCCTTCCAAAACAGCTAACATCTTCATACAATGAAACGGATTATAAAGCTCTAGAATGTTAAAAGTGAACATTTGTTGATGTCATGGATCACTGGGTTCTTATTGGTGGAAAGGGCTCCATTCCCCATATCTTAGCTGTGTTCACCAACTTCAGGCATGGTCAGAACGTTTCAGATAGAAATGGATTGCATAGCATTTACAGAGCTTTCTTTCTTGTGGAATCGAGAACCATGTTGATTCTATGCACTACTTTTCTATGAGCATCGTTCTGGACATTTCACCCCATGGAATAAAACCCTGGGGCTGTAGGAGTGCTGATCTATGTCCCCAATGTCCATACAACCAATGAAATATTTTGATCTAAAAGCCAAAACTGATCCTAGATCAGCACTCCTACTCTGAGACACTTTGGCCTCTGATCTCAGTGTGGTGAGCTCATCCAGTCTCAAAAGGTTGTTTCTCAAAAGCAGGACCTGCAAGAGCATAGTCAGTCACACAATTAGTTTCAACAAGCGGAAGTTAAGATTAATACATTGTTTCATATCAATCCTAAAATAAACAACTCCGAACGTCGGACATGGATTGGAGCCCATTCTCTATGTCGAAACAGAACTGCATAAATAAGATGGTTCTCCCACTTTCATTTTGTACTCATCTTTCCCCTCACATCTTTGCATTTACACCTTGAGAGAAACAAAAATCCCTATTGATTATTGCCTTAATCTGTTATAAAATGGCCCCTGGTCCCTGTCATACAGTAACATATAACTGGGTCGTTTCACCAAATGACTGCCTTTTGTATCCTTTTGATAGTTGAAGTAGAAATGATGTTCCAATATTGAATTTTAAAAGCCTGTTATTCATTGAAGTGCCCTTTAATATAGACCACATGGGGAATTCAATAAATCACATGTTTTATATGAATAGACTTCCTAAAGTGCAAAAATTCAGCATTGACATGTCCCTCCATGAACTCTCGGTTTCCTCCAGGAAGATTTTAACCCACTTAAGCTCAACATTTCTCCATCATTGTAAAGCCCTAGTTATTTAGTTGCTTTGGCAGTCATTTCTGAAGATTGTAATTCATTTCAAGAAAAAAAAAGTCCCTTCATTTTAAGGTTAACTCTGTTACGTAAACTGAACTTTCAATTTAAAATGGTGAAACTATAATAATAACCTAAAGACACTAATATCTAATAGTCAAATGACAGTGTAAAAGCAGATGAGCTGGTTGTGGTGTTTTGTGGTGGGAAACTGAGTGGGTCGAGCCTAACACGTCAACCCTGTTAGCCCATATATAGACAGGCTAGAAATGTTTACACTTTTATTTTATTAAAGCTTGCATTTAATTGCCCCTCCTGGTTGTACACAACAGGCTCCCATTCCCTCCATCACAATGGGATTTATGGCTTATTTATGATCACCAACCCTATTACTTTATTTCAAACTTAATATAGTCGCTTTTCTATTTAACCTCGAGATGGGAAAAGTGTTTTTAATGAAGTTGAACATGAGCACTGAGAGAATGTTACCAGCTGAATTCTAAAAAGGCACTGAATTGGTGGAACGACCGAACTATGTATACATTTTAATTAATTTGTATCTTTAAAAAGTGAAGACATGTTTGGTTTTCCAAACCAGAGATGGTGTTAGGACTCAGCATACACACCTACATTCATTCATATACACTCACTATGACAAATCTGCACATACAAGAAAATAATAAGTCACCGTAACAATACAAAAAACATTTCAAAAAGAATTCTGAAAAACAAACAAAATGTTGAATTCTGTAAGTAGTTTGAAGAGATACAATCCAAACCTGCATTTCTGTGCAAAGTTAGGTGATAAGTGGATTTCTATAGACAGAACACACCCTGTTGGTGTGGAGTCATAGCAAAGACGGCTTGTTATGCTGGTGTATCAAGACTCAGATCTTACTCGCTGGGATATCTCAGAACGACATGACTATCGGTTAGACTGGACGAGTCACTGACTAACTGATTTTCTATCAACTTTTAACTAAAACTGTGAAGTGTCCTTAAAAAGTGGTAACAAACATTGGTAATAAACATCAGTTAGTTCAACAGCTGTATTAAAATCTTGTCTCACTGAGTTAACATCAATAATGTCTAAAGGACTACAGTACAGTAACCTACTGGCTGGATTTAAGACAGTAGTTGTAGTTTGCTCTCCAAGCCTGCAGATGGCACCCTTGTGTTTGGATGCCAGTTGACTGAGGAAGTTCGAGAAGGGAGTGACGTTTACAAGGCTGAAAGAACTCAGCCAGCCAAATGACTGGCAGGAGGTGATGTTGAAAGAGCTCATTATGGTACACAGAGGGTATGGGTTGGGTGAGACTGATACGCCTGGCAGCATCCCAAATGGCACCTTAATCCTTATATAGTGCACTACTTTTGACCAGAGTCCATAGGGATCAGGTTAAAAGTAGTGCACTATATTAGGGAATATGGTACCATTTAGGACATAACACTAATGTACAGTGAATCACCAGCTTTTCCTCCCTACAGTTCACTTGGCTGGACCTCTGGACTGGACAAGTCATGACAACACACCACCAGTATGGCTGCCACTGCAGGCTTTGAAGGGGAAAATGCATGGCCATTATATATAAGAGGAGGAAACACAGAAACTATGACGTCTCAGCTATAACATCTAAACTTGATCTTTTTCGCCACTCCCCCTTGACTTCGGGGTTGAGTCTTTGCGAACCTCATCAGATTCTCACCTACACATCGTTCTCATACACCTCAGCATGTTTCAGAATTAACATTCCAGCATTCCTTCAAACATAAACGTGTGTGCTAAGACCTTCGGTCCTGACAACTAAATGGAAAGAAGTTCTCTCCCCCGTTGAAAGATAATGTTCCCTAGCAACAAAGTTGGGCCATTCCTATGCATAATATACTTCCTCTCTGGTAGACCTCAACACTGCCACCAATATCCTATCAGTATTCTACCGCTGGTCAACTAAAAAAACCTTTTCTGTGACGACTTTTGGTTCAACAAAATGGAGTCTGTTGGACGTCATGAACACAATGATTATGGCCATCCTACTCAGCACACCTCACAGCTCAGGTCCCATGAACACATGGTCTATAAAACCAGTCATCTACATGATTGTATGTTCATCTCTGTACAGTGCCCTCGCCAATGAAGGGTTCAACATCAGACGTGATAAACCAGTTATCACAGCAGTTATGTACGTTGTAACTTTGGTTGAAAATGTATTTGTGATATTACTGAGTCTGAGCTGCTAGCCCAAACAAGTAATCCTAGGTCCATTTCCATACGAATGTCTGACACTGGAGTGTCTGTGTATTGGCAGTGGGCTACTCTCTGTGTCTAAGGGAATGACTCCATAGTCAGTCATGCTTCAGAAGACCTGGAGCTGATCAAGGGTATAGGACTGAGTAGGTTAGGGTTAGTAGTAAGGCTGAGTAGGTTGACTGCACAGGACAGACAGCCAAGGAAGACTGACCCTGAGGGCTAATCTCAAATGACACTCTTCCCTACATAGTGTAATAACATGTAGAGCACTATATTGGAAAAAGTGTCTTATTTTTATATACAACAATCCTCTACTGGGAGGGTGGACTGTAGGGTTTAGTGAACGTGGGGATCATTTGGGCCGTCTAACTTGAAGAGTTATCAACCTCTCTCCCTCCTGTTCGTTAGTGTCACTGAACTAAACGTTATGCAAAAAAAAACAAAGTTTCTAAACCTTTGTCTTCCGCTAGTCCCATAAAAGAATAACAAAATGGTTGAATAAAGAAAGAAACGTGACATACAACGTATAAAGTGCATTGAATAAAAGTGATAGAATAACGAGACAGTAGGAATGTGCATGGTCTCATTGAGATTGACCACAGGTCAGGTCCGCTAGGTAAAAACCTACCTCCACTGCTTAATATCACTGAGGGGCGAGTGAGATCTTAGATGCATCCCAAAAGGCACCCTATTCCCTTTGTAGTGCTCTACTTTGACCAGGTCCACTATATTTCACCATAGGATCTAGGGTGCATTGTGAGACATACCCCTTGATTCTACATGGAATCAAGTGCGAAATAGATACTCATTTTATGGGGGACTCGTGATCTGAAAATAATTGTATAATAAAATGACTATAATAATAATAAACTAATTCAATATTTGTATACCTTCCAAAAAGGGCTGATATTCACCAAAAAAGGATATTTTGGACTAAAACAGACCGAACAGCGAATCAGATCAAACTAATAGAAAAGGTCACATACTAACAGAGCTATCCCGTAGCTCTCAGCACACACGGACTGATAAACTAAACTGGCTTTTTATACACTATTTGTGAGTAACATACATTGTATAAAGAGGCAGTGTTGGTTTAAGACGGCAAACTAGGCTAAAGCCTTGGCAGTCGTCAGCAGTGAGCGCACTGTAACGTACAGTAACTGCAGCTTCATTAGTCCTCAGAGATAGTACTAGGAGGTTTCTTCTGTGCTCGTTTTCTCTACGACTACACATCTACCATGTCGCTCTCTCTCCCTCTCTACTCGTAGGATGCCAGTTTGTTTCATCCCTTTTTAGTGAGCATTTGGTCAAAGTCTCCATGGTTGGATCTCAGGGATCTCTCTTGGTAATGTTTACGTAAGGACAAAAGTAGTTGTTCCTCTCCACTCCACTAGTTCCCCTCAGAGACAAAGCACAAAGGCATTTAGTCATTTTAGTTCCTTCACGTGTAAGGTGGTTTTGGTTAGAGGGGGGCAGCAGGAGGAGTAGAGGCTGAGGGAACAGGGGTACCAGGGAGGAGACGGTTGAGACAGTAACCCGAAAAGAGGCGTGAGAGGAGAGAGAGTAGTAGTTCAAGTTTGGTTAAGGTTTCTCCTCAGTGAGTGGGAGGGGAGGGGGGGGGGTCAGAGGTGAGCGAGAGAGGAGTAGTTCAAGTTTGGTTAAGGTTTCTCCTCAGTGAGTGGGGAGGGGAGGGTCAGAGGTGAACGAGAGAGGAGTTCAGGAAGTTAAAGGTTACGCTGCCTTCTCTTCAGGACAGGGTGTATTCAGGTTCCCGCTTTTTTGGCATGGCGGTTTCTGTTTTTCCCATTGGCACATGGCGTTGGCGTAACCCACGATCACCTTGTCCATCCAGGTGAGGGGCTGGGGGACGAGCACGGCCCCCTCAAAGAAGCCCAGGTGCCCCCCATGCAGTGTCAGGGCGAAGATGACATTCTGCTTCTTCTCTGGAGGGGGATAGGAACAGAAAGGGAGAGGGTAGAATATGAAGAAAGCGGCATCTTTTAAAACATATTTTTAAGTTGAAAGACAAATGGATAGAAATGTATGAGAGGGAGAGAGATAAGAGGGATACAGTACAGAAAGCAAGTGGAGGAACGGGAGATGGAACCGCTGCCTCCAGGGGCATGTGATCCGGGTCGGCAGCACTACCACCAGACCAGCCCCCGGAACCACATGGGAGTCATTGTTTAGTGACAGTTATGTCAGGAATGATGCCATACATTCTGTAAAATGACGAACACAGCACATAATGTTACACCAAGGTCGTAAAAGGGCGTCATCTGTGTAATGGGACAGAGATATTGAGTCAGGCATCTAGGAGGACAGGGAGAGGAAGGAGAGCAGGGTCCAGTGTATTAACACCCATCACTATCCCCAGTTAGCTCAATAACCCTGATGAAAGATAAACAGCGCCTTGATAAAGGCAATAAATATGTAATATATATCAGGATCGACCAACTAGAATAATTAACCTATTACTCTGTAGCTGAGCTACTTCATACCGTTCGGTTTTGGTTTTTGTTGAAACACCAATTGTTCAACCCAATCCACTGGGAGGTGCACGTCAACCAAAATGGGACAAGTCACTTTGATTGGCTGTACAGTACAGCCTATTTATAACCTATTTAGTGAGGTTAGTGTTCATATATTAACTTGAAATAAACTGTTAGAACATTGTAAATAACAGATTAAAATGGCACAACATAACCTTTTATGAAATGACTAAGCATGTAGCAAGTAACAACAGTATTAGAACTGGTAGAACAGAATCAGGGTTGGGCTGATTAAGGAAGTAAATTGATATTCCAATTCAATAATAAAAATGGACCCCTATTTTCCATTACTTCTAAATTAAACAGAGAAGTAGAAGATTTGTTTTCTCCCACAATTGAAATCCCTTCCTGAATGGACCCCAACCCTGAACAGAACACTAGCGTGGGATCCAGACATGGAGCTGTAATTTCTCCAGCTCTAACTGGGTTAGTGGGGAACACTGCAGTGTCCGCCTGGTGAGCGCGATCCCACAGGGCTTGTACCAACCATAGACTATCTGCTAACATCTACCAGCGGTTATAATAGCCTAGGTGATTCTAGGAAATGACTCATATTTATAAAAAATTCAAGAAGGACACCCCAGCTTTCCATTAGGCTGAACCCTGAAGAGGGTTTGATGTAGGAACACATTCATAATAAACCATTCAGTTTGGCTGGCTGCATCTTTTGGGAAGCAGTGTCCTATCAATTGTTTAATAGCGTTTTAAAAAAGGACCATTAACTAGATGCAAGGAAAAGTTGAAGCTTGCTTTAAAACAGAAATAATGTTTAATATGCAGCTTCCATTTTGTGACACAGAAGATAAGTATGAGCAAAGCATCATGAGGTGGCCCAAATTGAGGTCAATTCTACAGAAGCCTAATTCATCTAAACTACACACTGTTAAGTCATAATAATACTGTCATATTCTTAATTTGAATAACATTTAATTTGAATCCTAAAATGAAATGGAATGTAACTCTGGGTTAAGCACTATGCAGCACAAGACTCCTGACTGAGGTTTCCAACTAAAAGATTGTTGGCTGGATTTGTCCGCCAGACAGTCCTAATGACATGTGCCAACTACCATGCGGCTTAAAGTTTGATTCCAGGTGAGGTGACTACATTAGCTATACAACAGCTTTTGCATGTTTCCAGGTTTCCTGTGGCCAGTGTGAGTCAGCCTGACTCTTCTAGGGCAAAGGTGACAGAACCACCAGCTGATTTCCCCTTTCAGAGAGTTAGGCAGGGCACCAGCTGATTTCCCCTTTAACTTCTCTAGGGTAGGAGGCAGCATTCAGAATTTTGGATGAAAAGCATGCCCAAATTAAACTGCCAGCTACTCATCCCCAGAAGATAAGATATGCATATTATTAGTAGATTTGGATAGAAAACACTCTGAAGTTTCTAAAACTATTTGAATCATGTCTGTGAGTATAACAGAACTTATGTAGCAGGCGAAACCCCGAGGACAAACCATTCAGATAAAAAAAAAAATTGAGGTCACCCTGTTTTCAATGAGTTTTCATTGGGAATCCAGATTTCTAAGGGACTTGCTTGCAGTTCCTACTGCTTCCACTGGATGTCACCAGTCTTTAGAAATTGGTTGAGGTTATTCCTTTGTGTAATGAAGAAGTACGACCATCTTGAAAAAGTGTAACTTCATGTGTACTGTTTGATAGAGGCGCAAAGACCAGAAAGCATGCTTAAATATGTTTTCTTCCTGTATTGAACACAGATCATCCCGTCTTCAATTTTATCGATTATTTACTTTAAAAAATATCTAAAGTTCGATTACAAAAAAGTAGTTTGAAATGTTTTTGCACAGTACAGGTAACTTTTGAGATATTTTGTCGTCACGTTACGCAACTTGGAACCGGTGTTTTTTTGGATCAAACGCGCCAAATAAATTGACATTTTGGATATATATCGACGGAATTAATCGAAGAAAAGGACCATTTGTGATGTTTATGGGACATATTGGAGTGCCAACAACAGAAGCTTGTCAAAGGTAAGGCATGAATTATATTTTTATTTCTGCGTTTTGTGTCACGCCTGCAGGGTTGAAATGTTTTCTCTTTTGTTTACTATGGTGCTATGCTCAGATAATAGCACAGTATGCTTTTGCCGAAAAGCCTATTTGAATTCTGACATGTTGGCTGAATTCACAACACGTGTAGCTTTAATTTGGTATCTTTCATGTTATTATTTAATGAAAGTTTGATTTTTATAGTAATTAATTAGAATTTGCCACGCTGCATTTTCTCTCGCTTTTGGCCTAAACTCAGATTTTTGGATATAAATATGAACTTTACCGAACAACACATGCATGTATTGTGTAACATGAAGTCCTATGAGTGTCATCTGATGAAGATCATCAAAGGTTAGTGATTCATTTTAACTCTATTTCTGCTTTTTGTTACTTCTCTCTTTGGCTGGAAAAATGGCTGTGTATTTCTGTGGCTATGTACTGCCCTAACATAATCGCAAGGTGTGCTTTCACCGTAAATCCGTTTTGAAATCAGACACTTTGGTTGGATTAATGAGAGGTTTATCTTTAAAATGGTGTATAATGCTTGTATGTTTGAGGAATTTTAATTATGAGATTTCTGTTGTTTTGAATTTGGCGCCCTGCAATTTCACTGGCTGTTGGTTAGGTGGGATACTACCGTCCCACATACCCTAGAGAAGTTAGGAGAGTTAGGCAGGGCACCAGCTGAGAATCTCCTATATTTCCACCCTGCATCTCTGTGTAGTGGTGAACACAACAAGCCAGTGGGCTAGTGTTACCCTCCATCCCAGCTCTGGGACTCTATAAATAACAGGACACAGGAGGCATCACATCACAACCACACATTGTGCACCACTGAGGAAATGGGATCATTTCAGTAGGTAACTTCTCTTTGGACCTACACCTTCAATGTTTGCAGATCTGTAAGGTGGGAAGCAATATGTTGGAAGCTCTACCACTACACAGCTTAAACCTAACCAGACCCTTCAGACATGCTTACATTAAAGGGTAAGGGCCAAGGGGGAGGGATAGAGAGCAATTTGGGATGGGCTGTTCCAGAAATCCCGTGAGAGATGAGAACTGGCTGGAGTACTGTACACTCCATGGATCTAATATAATCCAACACATGGTGACTAGTTGGTAGTGCTGAGGTGGTTGTTTCCATAAATAGCATGCTTTCCTTTACTGCTCCATTTGATCAACCCAGTAAACCCTAGAGGATTGAGCTGATTGGCCGCTATTCTCAGTGTTCTATTTTAAAATGACAGGTTACTATGATGGGTGTTCTATCAGTCATTAGAATCAGTTAGTGTGGAAGAAAATAACAGACTTTAGTTTGCATATCTAAAAAGGTAAGGCCTAGCGGTGTCTACAGTCTAAGTCACTAGCACACAAGCAGACAGAGGCTCTCATCTGTGTGATACACTACCGTGTGTGTTTGAGTTACTGAGCCAGTGTTAACCAGTCAGACATTCCCAACACACCTAGTTCTACATACCGCCCCCTCCCTGGCCTGGGTGTGGGACTTAACGGATTCATCTGCCTATTCCAGCTCTGCTGTTTCAGAGACAAAGGGAGAACTTTGTACCAGGTGTTGAACTGGTGAAAATACAGTAGACTTCTAATGATTTCCCTTGTGTTAGTACACAAATAACATGTGCACATACTGTTCTGGACATTAAAAAGTCACTTTTCAAAGTGGCTTGCTGACACCAAGTTCATTTCAGCAATGTGTTTTTCTTCCTGCGTTACAGTACTGGTTAACTTGTTATGGAGTGGCTGCATGATCGGATTCTCTGGACGCCTCTCCTCGATAGCTAAAAAAACGGGACTTCAGCGCACAATTATTTGAATGTAGCTCCGCTGCTCCCTCTGCTCTGCATAAAGGCATGTTGTACAACGTCTGTTGTAACTAGAAATGCCACCATCCACATGTGGTACAAACATCTGTGTCTATTGTCTGTTGTAAATATAAACAACACGATCGACGTGTTGTACAAACATCTGTGTCTATTGTCTGTTGTAAATATAAACAACACGATCGACGTGTTGTACAAACATCTGTGTCTATTGTCTGTTGTAAATATAAACAACATGATCGACGTGTTGTACAAACATCTGTGTCTATTGTCTGTTGTAAATATAAACAACATGATCGACGTGTTGTACAAACATCTGTGTCTATTGTCTGTTGTAAATATAAACAACATGATCGACGTGTTGTACAAACATCTGTGTCTATTGTCTGTTGTAAATATAAACAACATGATCGACGTGTTGTACAAACATCTGTGTCTATTGTCTGTTGTAAATATAAACAACATGATCGACGTGTTGTACAAACATCTGTGTCTATTGTCTGTTGTAAATATAAACAACACGATCGACGTGTTGTACAAACATCTGTGTCTATTGTCTGTTGTAAATATAAACAACACGATCGACGTGTTGTACAAACATCTGTGTCTATTGTCTGTTGTAAATATAAACAACACGATCGACGTGTTGTACAAACATCTGTGTCTATTGTCTGTTGTAAATATAAACAACATGATCGACGTGTTGTACAAACATCTGTGTCTATTGTCTGTTGTAAATATAAACAACATGATCGACGTGTTGTACAAACATCTGTGTCTATTGTCTGTTGTAAATATAAACAACACGATCGACGTGTTGTACAAACATCTGTGTCTATTGTCTGTTGTAAATATAAACAACACGATCGACGTGTTGTACAAACATCTGTGTCTATTGTCTGTTGTAAATATAAACAACACGATCGACGTGTTGTACAAACATCTGTGTCTATTGTCTGTTGTAAATATAAACAACACGATCGACGTGTTGTACAAACATCTGTGTCTATTGTCTGTTGTAAATATAAACAACATGATCGACGTGTTGTACAAACATCTGTGTCTATTGTCTGTTGTAAATATAAACAACATGATCGACGTGTTGTACAAACATCTGTGTCTATTGTCTGTTGTAAATATAAACAACATGATCGACGTGTTGTACAAACATCTGTGTCTATTGTCTGTTGTAAATATAAACAACATGATCGACGTGTTGTACAAACATCTGTGTCTATTGTCTGTTGTAAATATAAACAACACGATCGACGTGTTGTACAAACATCTGTGTCTATTGTCTGTTGTAAATATAAACAACACGATCGACGTGTTGTACAAACATCTGTGTCTATTGTCTGTTGTAAATATAAACAACATGATCGACGTGTTGTACAAACATCTGTGTCTATTGTCTGTTGTAAATATAAACAACATGATCGACGTGTTGTACAAACATCTGTGTCTATTGTCTGTTGTAAATATAAACAACATGATCGACGTGTTGTACAAACATCTGTGTCTATTGTCTGTTGTAAATATAAACAACATGATCGACGTGTTGTACAAACATCTGTGTCTATTGTCTGTTGTAAATATAAACAACATGATCGACGTGTTGTACAAACATCTGTGTCTATTGTCTGTTGTAAATATAAACAACATGATCGACGTGTTGTACAAACATCTGTGTCTATTGTCTGTTGTAAATATAAACAACATGATCGACGTGTTGTACAAACATCTGTGTCTATTGTCTGTTGTAAATATAAACAACATGATCGACGTGTTGTACAAACATCTGTGTCTATTGTCTGTTGTAAATATAAACAACATGATCGACGTGTTGTACAAACATCTGTGTCTATTGTCTGTTGTAAATATAAACAACATGATCGACGTGTTGTACAAACATCTGTGTCTATTGTCTGTTGTAAATATAAACAACATGATCGACGTGTTGTACAAACATCTGTGTCTATTGTCTGTTGTAAATATAAACAACATGATCGACGTGTTGTACAAACATCTGTGTCTATTGTCTGTTGTAAATATAAACAACATGATCGACGTGTTGTACAAACATCTGTGTCTATTGTCTGTTGTAAATATAAACAACATGATCGACGTGTTGTACAAACATCTGTGTCTATTGTCTGTTGTAAATATAAACAACATGATCGACGTGTTGTACAAACATCTGTGTCTATTGTCTGTTGTAAATATAAACAACATGATCGACGTGTTGTACAAACATCTGTGTCTATTGTCTGTTGTAAATATAAACAACATGATCGACGTGTTGTACAAACATCTGTGTCTATTGTCTGTTGTAAATATAAACAACATGATCGACGTGTTGTACAAACATCTGTGTCTATTGTCTGTTGTAAATATAAACAACATGATCGACGTGTTGTACAAACATCTGTGTCTATTGTCTGTTGTAAATATAAACAACATGATCGACGTGTTGTACAAACATCTGTGTCTATTGTCTGTTGTAAATATAAACAACATGATCGACGTGTTGTACAAACATCTGTGTCTATTGTCTGTTGTAAATATAAACAACATGATCGACGTGTTGTACAAACATCTGTGTCTATTGTCTGTTGTAAATATAAACAACATGATCGACGTGTTGTACAAACATCTGTGTCTATTGTCTGTTGTAAATATAAACAACATGATCGACGTGTTGTACAAACATCTGTGTCTATTGTCTGTTGTAAATATAAACAACATGATCGACGTGTTGTACAAACATCTGTGTCTATTGTCTGTTGTAAATATAAACAACATGATCGACGTGTTGTACAAACATCTGTGTCTATTGTCTGTTGTAAATATAAACAACATGATCGACGTGTTGTACAAACATCTGTGTCTATTGTCTGTTGTAAATATAAACAACATGATCGACGTGTTGTACAAACATCTGTGTCTATTGTCTGTTGTAAATATAAACAACATGATCGACGTGTTGTAGCCTACAAACTTCTGTTGTAACTATAAACATGTTGTACAGACTTCTGTGTTAACTATAATGACATGATCAACATGTTGTACAGACTTCTGTGTTAACTATAATGACATGATCAACATGTTGTACAGACTTCTGTGTTAACTATAATGACATGATCAACATGTTGTACAGACTTCTGTGTTAACTATAATGACATGATCAACATGTTGTACAGACTTCTGTGTTAACTATAATGACATGATCAACATGTTGTACAGACTTCTGTGTTAACTATAATGACATGATCAACATGTTGTACAGACTTCTGTGTTAACTATAATGACATGATCAACATGTTGTACAGACTTCTGTGTTAACTATAATGACATGATCAACATGTTGTACAGACTTCTGTGTTAACTATAATGACATGATCAACATGTTGTACAGACTTCTGTGTTAACTATAATGACATGATCAACATGTTGTACAGACTTCTGTGTTAACTATAATGACATGATCAACATGTTGTACAGACTTCTGTGTTAACTATAATGACATGATCAACATGTTGTACAGACTTCTGTGTTAACTATAATGACATGATCAACATGTTGTACAGACTTCTGTGTTAACTATAATGACATGATCAACATGTTGTACAGACTTCTGTGTTAACTATAATGACATGATCAACATGTTGTACAGACGTCTGTGTTAACTATAATGACATGATCAACATGTTGTACAGACTTCTGTGTTAACTATAATGACATGATCAACATGTTGTACAGACTTCTGTGTTAACTATAATGACATGATCAACATGTTGTACAGACTTCTGTGTTAACTATAATGACATGATCAACATGTTGTACAGACTTCTGTGTTAACTATAATGACATGATCAACATGTTGTACAGACTTCTGTGTTAACTATAATGACATGATCAACATGTTGTACAGACTTCTGTGTTAACTATAATGACATGATCAACATGTTGTACAGACTTCTGTGTTAACTATAATGACATGATCAACATGTTGTACAGACTTCTGTGTTAACTATAATGACATGATCAACATGTTGTACAGACTTCTGTGTTAACTATAATGACATGATCAACATGTTGTACAGACTTCTGTGTTAACTATAATGACATGATCAACATGTTGTACAGACTTCTGTGTTAACTATAATGACATGATCAACATGTTGTACAGACTTCTGTGTTAACTATAATGACATGATCAACATGTTGTACAGACTTCTGTGTTAACTATAATGACATGATCAACATGTTGTACAGACTTCTGTGTTAACTATAATGACATGATCAACATGTTGTACAGACTTCTGTGTTAACTATAATGACATGATCAACATGTTGTACAGACTTCTGTGTTAACTATAATGACATGATCAACATGTTGTACAGACTTCTGTGTTAACTATAATGACATGATCAACATGTTGTACAGACTTCTGTGTTAACTATAATGACATGATCAACATGTTGTACAGACTTCTGTGTTAACTATAATGACATGATCAACATGTTGTACAGACTTCTGTGTTAACTATAATGACATGATCAACATGTTGTACAGACTTCTGTGTTAACTATAATGACATGATCAACATGTTGTACAGACTTCTGTGTTAACTATAATGACATGATCAACATGTTGTCCAGACTTCTGTGTTAACTATAATGACATGATCAACATGTTGTCCAGACTTCTGTGTTAACTATAATGACATGATCAACATGTTGTACAGACTTCTGTGTTAACTATAATGACATGATCAACATGTTGTACAGACTTCTGTGTTAACTATAATGACATGATCAACATGTTGTCCAGACTTCTGTGTCTGTGTTAACTATAATGACATTGCATTATAAGAGAAGCAGGACACAGACAGTCCAAGTAGAGATGTCATTTTATCAAGTGGGGAATGCGCATGTTTAGCTCTGGGGAAAAGGTGTCCTGGGGACGGGATAGGGCGGTTCGAGCCAGTCATGCAGCCTCTGACAACTTTTTAAATGCCCAGAACTGTCCTGTGATTTTAGAGCCAGTACCAACAGTCAGATCAGTCTACTGGCTCTGAATGTGCACCTCAGCATGTCTTAGGTTGAAGACAATAGACTGACTGACAGATTGACCAGGCACTGCCGAGTGGCCCTGTGTCTCTGTAGGGACGAGCTCTGAGTAGAGAAACTCTGTGTGTGTACTAATGCAGGTGTGTGTTACCTGCCAGTGTGCGAGGGATGGTGAGCAGAGACCCGTGGACCAGAGGATCGTCTGCAGAGTTGACCAGCAGAAGTGGCACGTCAACCTACAAAATACAACCATCATTAGATATACTGTATGCAATACACAAGCCCAATAAGTCCACTTAGACAAGCTTAAATCATCAACTCTCCAAAGAACCGCACACTGTTCTAAGCACTTACTTTAATACATTTCTGATATTCATACACACATGTTTAGAAAAGTATTGTTAATTCACACAGGAGAGAAGTAGGGATAGAGAGTATCAACCTACATTGTGAATATAATGCACACAGCTCTCCTTCTCGTAGTATTCTTTGAGGGAGTTGTGCCCGTGGAACTTCCTGCGGAGACAGGAGGGGTGACAGGTCACAAAACAAAGCAGCATGCTGTGGAAACTGGAGAGGGATTATTAAGTGACATACTATGTGGGTGAGCACATCCCTATGAACCGTGCACAGCAAGATACTCAGAGGCCTTTCTTAGGGCTTGGCGATATAGCAAATTAATGTTTTAGCACACTGTTCAAAATGCCTGTATCACAAGAATCAAGGTAAAAAAATATATATTTTTTAACTGTCTTTTTTCTCATCTCCTTTGCTCCTTCTGTGATGTGTTCACTGTGTACCTTCCCACTGACAGACACCCACCAAGCCCCTCCCCACAACAAAGACTAAAAGAGCACTTCTTCCTCTCTGACAACAATCAGTTTAAACTCTCTATCTGCATTTAAACTAAACCTTTCTAATGATACCCTATTCATGTCTCAGCTCCCAACATGTAGAACAGAGCAGACCTTACTAAGACGTGTGTATCAACGACTTGGGCAAATGTATGCTAAGTTCCTGTCGTGCGCGGCATTGCGGTAACACCACCGCTAGCAGCATTTTAGCCACATGCTGTTATGTGCTAGCTGTCTAGTACGTGTTTTATAAATGTGCAATGAGCATAAAAAGACACATTAATATCAGGAATTGGCAACTCGTTCTCACTTGATTTCAATATCTAAACAAAGTGAACAGTTTGTTCAAACAGGTGGAGATGGACAGGAGGGTGTATTCATAACAGTTCAACTGTTATACCATGTTAGCAAGCAAATACACCCAAGTTGGCTAGACTTGAAATATAAAGATTAGCTGGCTACCCACTAGAAGGTGGGCTTGAGAGGTTGACCTGTGTTCATTATCTATAATTCCTGCTACCTTAAGTTAGTCATTATTAGTGAATGTACATTGTGCCTGGTTCTGGTTAAATATGTAACAAAAAGGGCATTTTCATAGATTTGAAAGCCAGCGCAGCGATTATTGCAAAAAAGCAGGTTCATCTATTTTGATAAAATACATTTAATTATTAATGGGTCAAAAGCTTAGGTATAATTTTACAAGCCCTGAATTCATCATATTATTCCAAACTGTTTGAAATGCAGTGTTTTGACCTTAAATTGTGCAACAAAGCTTATTTCAAGATTTAAAATCGAGAAACTCCCATTAGTTAGAATTTGTTTTAGGCCATAAATCGCCCAGCCCTGCTCAATGGCTCCTAGCATAGTGTTCCTACGTATTGACAAAACTCAAAAGGTTTGGCTTGAACTTCAGCAGGTGCTGATGAGTGTTGACAGTATTTTAAACATACAGCCATAAATCTCACATTGACCCCCTGTGAAATCAGTCCTAAATATTGTAGTGTGAGGACTCAACACTGATTTCACAGGGGGTCAATGTGAGACCGGTTGTTCACAGGAATAATTGCGTTGTGTCATTTTAGCATGTGTTCCTTATTAGATTCTATTTAGTGTATTTTACTAAAATGTATTGGGTGAAAAGCAAAACACTGATTTGATTCTGAGTCTAGTTTAGTTTCAGCATGTCCTATACCTCATGATGGTTTCATCGATCTGCATGAGGGAGGTGGCCGTGTAGAGCCGGCTCAGGTCTGCGTCCTCCATCTTCGTTGCACTTCCAAACAGACTGCCCCTGTAAACACACACACACAAAATGCTGAGACATGCCATTGAAACATGTGACAACACGAGTTATTCTCGGTAAAATCCATACCTATACCAGGAATTTCCGTGCCATCGCTAATTGCCTCCATTTCATTAGTTAAATAGTTTGCCTCAGGGAGCTGCTCTGTACGCGTTTGGTGTTTCTCCTCTATGGGGAATTTGACTGATCTGCTGGGTTGTGACTATGAGTTAAGTCCAAGCCATTTGTCATAGATCTTAAATAATATAAGCCATTTAGCAGACAGTTTGTTTTCCTATGGGTGGCCCCAGCAGGGCTTGAATGGGTGTTATCAGGTGATGATAGCTCCCAATCACCACATGGAGTTTCCACCATATCGCTTTTACAGTAATTTGGCCATTTCAGATGCATGAGAAGTGTCATGGCCCTAGGGTAGGGGCTAGGGGTTTCTTTGGGACTGGGCCTACCAGTGTGAATGTGCTAAGTTTTGGAACAGGGCTGAGTACCTGTGTGAGAGGATGATCTTCTTCATGTTGTCGGCCATGAGGAAGTTGTAGAAGCGTCTGCACTGGTCCCACTGTAGGAACGTCTCCTGGGCCCTGTACACACACACCAGGAAGTCAGTTGTGTGTAGAGAGAGAACAAATGATATTGTTGTCATGGTTATATCTGTTTGGCCTGAGAACCAACATTGTCAAAAGTTGTCTAAAGCATGCAACACGGGTTATCACTGTAGGCCAATACAGGACAACAACAACAAACTGCTGCCAACAACACTTTGTACTCTTGAAGCTGACATGCTAACCATCACCCCACACGTTAAATCCACAGAACGATCTCTCACTGCACTATGAACTCACCAACACTACCTAGCTAGCAACAAGCTATCAATAAGCTAGCAGTACTAGCAACTAGCTAATAACTAGCAGTACCCATCTAGCAATTAACTAGTCCAACTTCATATCTGCTAGTGCACATGTAATCAGTTACTCCTCAACCTTGTTTCACATGTTATCAGTTACATGTAGGCTTAATCAGATTTTTTTGCCTGACCATAAGTTCAGAGACCTCTATGATGACACACCAAATGTGTTTGATGGATCCTTTTTGTCTTCTTCTAATGCCTCTTAAGGGGAAAGTAATCAAAAACTAACTTAAAGTAATCAGATAATGTTACCGGGTTTGGACAATCCAAAAGTTACATTACTGATTACAATTTCACAGGTAACTAGTAACTAACAAATTGCATTTAGAAAGTAACCTACCCACCCAACCCTGATGAGAAATACTACAGAGGTAGCATATATAGTGAGAACTACGCAGCAGGCAGAACAATCCCATTCAACAGACGGCATGGGCAATGACAAAAGACAAGGCTTTAGCTATGACAGACAGGAATGGAAAATAAAACAGAGGTATAAAGACTAATCCCATTTCACAAAAGGCCAGTCTGCCTGGTCCTGACACACACACGAACACACTGTTTACTCTCTGGACAGAGCAGACAGTGTTCCTGCCAAGAGAAGTTGGCCACGTTTCACACTCTAAAAGGTGTGGTTCAAAAACACATTTCACAGAGTTCCATCTTCTCCGTCCCAGAGCTTGTGCAATACCACATCTAGAAACACTGGAGTTGTGCGTTTTCAGTCACTGTGTCGTGACAAAACAGTTTTCCCCGTCACGACAGAAGCTCAAGTGTTTACAAAGTCTATGCTCATTATGATAACAGGGAGTCTGCTGCAGACCCAAGTGTATTCAAATAGATTACAGGGACTAAGAACGGAAAACCCTGAAACCACCTCCATGGAAGAACTGCATGGTGCATGAACAATAACACTAACAACCCAGGTTAACGGAGCAGCCAACAGTATGAGTCTGTTTCACTATTCAATAACACAGAACTTCAGTACTGTAGCCTAGCCTACATCTTTGCCTACCTCAAAAGACTTGGCAAGGCAACAACCAGTTGTCTACAGCGGAGACAGACCGGCACCCGGCAAGGATAAAAGGCAGGGCATCTGTCCTCTGTCTTTGTTGTGTTAGTCACCAGTCAACTGAGATCACAGATAAAGCCAAACTACAGGAAATGATCAATGTTTGCTGGAGAAAAAACAGGATGCCAGCTACTCTCAGCCTTGTTGCCATCTTTGTCAGACAGAAAGCTGCTGGGCAAAGTGAATTCCATCTGAGTGAACCTCCTTTTACAGAGTAGCAAGGCTCAGAAGTAAGAGAGACAGAGCACTTGCATTCAAAGCAATACACTTGGAAAGTATAAAGGATGACGGCCCCCCATGTACTTACCATAAAACGCCTCGTTCGTTTACAAACTCATTGCTTCTAAAGATGAAGGAATTCAGATAGTGCTCAAACTAAGAAATATCTACTGAGTTTGTAAACTACGGCACGCGACATGGTTCAATGTGCCAGTAAATAAGCACAATTCGCTTTTTTCCCCAAATTGCCACTGTCTTGGCGTGAGAATTAGAATCATGTATACTGTGATAATGCCAGTAGAATAAATGCGTAACAGAGAGCAATGAGGCTTATATTGTACATTGCTCTCTGTTACGCATTTATTCTACTGGCATTATCACAGTATACATGATTCTAATTCTCACGCCAAGACAGTGGCAATTTGGGGAAAAAAGCGAATTGTGCTTATTTACTGGCACATTGAACCATGTCGCGTGCCGTAGTTTACAAACTCAGTGGATCGTGCTCAAACTAAGAAATATCTGAATTCCTTCAGTTTTAGAAGCCTTCGCCAATGGTAAAACCCAACTGAACAGTATCATTTTTGACAGCTGTTTTACAATAGCTTGCAAAAGAGTAGCAATGGATGCTAACCAACTGTACAGTAAATAACTTCACTAAGTTGGGACAAAACAATGCACTTATTTACATGAAGTTAGCTATGTACATCTAAAAAAGTGTGTCTCCACTGTTTATATTTTGATGTTTATGGCACCTTCACTGACCAAGTATACAGCTGTGTGTAAAAAGGGGATATAGTATGTAATGCAACAAACACCATTAGCTAGGCAAAATGGCCGTTCGACGTCCTTGTGTAGCAATTATAATACACAAAATTGTGCAGCACTGCAATTTGTAACCCCACGGAAAAACACGGGATAGCCATTTTGAGTAGCTCTTACATGTTGCTTTTGCGTACTTGAAGTCTTAAGACCGTAGCCCACCTGAGTGCGCTGTATCCCTGGCAGACGCTGACGCAGCACAGCACTCTCTCCTGATTGGTCCGGTTCTCTCCCAGGAACTTGCACACGATGTTGCCTCCCAGGCTGAAGCCCACCACTATGAGGTGGGTGTGAGGGAACATCTTCTTGATGTAACCCACCATGGACGCAAACTCCCACGTGCAACCTACCAGAACAAGCACACGGACATGGACCAGAGCAAAGACATTACATACTGGGGCTTTGAGTTGGTTCATTTCATTGGGAGCATAATTCATGGCCACTGATATGAAATGAGGGTGGTGTGGTGAAAACCTATCCTGTCTTTTCACCTATAAAACTTATTGTTGTTGCTTTTGTGTTTTTTTATTAGGAGTGTGTGTTTGCACATATCTGTGTGGTCCTCACCGTAGGTGAACATGCGAGGTGAGGTGAGCTCGATGTTGGGCAGAGCACCCAGGTGATTGAGCACAGCACACCTGTAACCCTCCTTCTGAGAGTGACCCACAAAGGTGCGGATGTAGTGCTTCTCGCTATGGTTACCAATCCCCGGGCATATCACCATGGTGACGTCATCTGTTGGAATAGCAAATATACGAACAGATGGATCAGTGAGCCGTTTGCAAATGAAAATATGTAAAGGCAAGATTACACGTCCTCATTGCACGATGTCGTACGCAAATATGACAGGCAGCAAACAGAGACAGTATGGTGCCACAATAAAACCTCTGTAGGATGAGATGTCCCAGTCACTCAAATAATAAAACAACAAGTAGCCTAGTTACCAGAGGCTCTTTATTACCTTTATTTAACAGGCTAGTCAATTAAGAACAATTTGTTATTTACAATGACGGCCTGACAAGAGGCAAAAGGGATACAAATGTAGTTTTTAAATAACTATGTAAGATAAAACGGACAACAGACAGAAGCCACTGGCAACAGCACAACTAGAACAGGAAACAAAAAGTGGATGTGGATGTGTGTGTAGGCATGTGTGAAGTAAAGCAACATGCTCCCTTCCATATGGCAACGCAAACTAGTGACAATTAGAAACTACTACGTCTCAACTCTGAGGTCAAAACAAATGAACTACGTCCTAAATGGCACCCTATTCAGTACACTACTTTTGACCATGGCCAATAGTCTGGTCAAAAGTAGTGCACTAAATAGGGAATAGGGTACCATTTGGGTCGTAACCCTGATCTCATCACCTTAGCCGAAAGTAGTTTACCTAGAGTCACGGTCTGTAAATCTGTGTACTCAACAACACTGACATAATAATCACCTACAGAACGGGAAATGGAACCATAGTGTAAACAGGTCAATGGACCAACAAAGGCGTCAAAACCGCCCTGACAAACTGAGCCCAGACAGGACCGATACTGTACATAGGACAGGTCCATAGCACAACATTGGGCTATGATGAATTTACTCTCATGCTTCCAATGAGCTCATTCAACAGCTTTCCTTCCCATTGCACTTCTCTCCCTGGTCATTGCTGTAAATGACAACGCATTCTCAAACAGTTAAATCTAGGCATAGAAAAGGTAAGGCAAGCACATCTCAATTGAGGGGGATGTTTTTGTTGTTGACTGTTTATATTGCAAAAAAAGAGTCCTAGGCCAACAGAGATTCTACATTCTTGATAAATGATTGAACTAGCCCACCTCCTGTCCGGTGGTCCCCCATGGGCTCGAAGAGGTCAAAGGTGGCGGTGGCCCCATCCTGCATGGGTAAGTACTTCCTGAGGCCTATAGGGTGAGGGCAGCTGACCCGCCCCATCTTGCCATACAGTGCTGTCTGCAGGTGGCCACTTTTACCCCACAGCAGGGGCGGAATGTACCTGCAAAACACACAGAGATTCACTATGGGCTCTTCTGGTTCGGACAAGGCTTACTTTGTTCAAGGCTTACTTACTAAATTTACTCAAGAGATGAAAGGTTTATTTGCAGGTAATAAAATACATTGTAATTCTTCGTATAGGCCCTAGGAGCTCTATCACATAGACTAGTAGCCTACATCGCAAACATACAGTACACTCTACATGTGTGGAATGTGCAACAGTGTCCATAAGAGGTTCCTGTATGAAACAAGCACACAACAGCATTAGGATGTCCCTTGAAGTAAAAGAATAACTTTACTTGATGACTTGTTCTTGCTGACAGTTTTATTTTATTTCGGTCAGTCAGCTAATGTAGTATACTATTTTATTTGTATTCAACCTTTAACTAAGCAAGTTAATTAAGAACTCATTGTTATTTACAATGACGGCCTACTAAGAGGCAAAAGGCCTCCTGCGGGGAACGGGGCTGGGATAAAAAAAATTAAAACAATAAAAAATAAAAAAAAGGTAGGACAAAAGAGACACCAACACTACATACAAAAGAGAGACCTAAGACAACATGGCAGCAGCACAACACAGTATCAGCCCAACATGGCAGCAGTACAACACAGTATCAGCCCAACATGGCAGCAGTACAACACAGTATCAGCCCAACATGGCAGCAGTACAACACAGTATCAGCCCAACATGGCAGCAGTACAACACAGTATCAGCCCAACATGGCAGCAGTACAACACAGTATCAGCCCAACATGGCAGCAGTACAACACAGTATCAGCCCAACATGGCAGCAGTACAACACAGTATCAGCCCAACATGGCAGCAGCACAACACAGTATCAGCCCAACATGGCAGCAGTACAACACAGTATCAGCCCAACATGGCAGCAGTACAACACAGTATCAGCCCAACATGGCAGCAGTACAACACAGTATCAGCCCAACATGGCAGCAGTACAACACAGTATCAGCCCAACATGGCAGCAGCACAACACAGTATCAGCCCAACATGGCAGCAGTACAACACAGTATCAGCCCAACATGGCAGCAGTACAACACAGTATCAGCCCAACATGGCAGCAGTACAACACAGTATCAGCCCAACATGGCAGCAGCACAACACAGTATCAGCCCAACATGGCAGCAGTACAACACAGTATCAGCCCAACATGGCAGCAGTACAACACAGTATCAGCCCAACATGGCAGCAGTACAACACAGTATCAGCCCAACATGGCAGCAGTACAACACAGTATCAGCCCAACATGGCAGCAGTACAACACAGTATCAGCCCAACATGGCAGCAGTACAACACAGTATCAGCCCAACATGGCAGCAGTACAACACAGTATCAGCCCAACATGGCAGCAGTACAACACAGTATCAGCCCAACATGGCAGCAGTACAACACAGTATCAGCCCAACATGGCAGCAGTACAACACAGTATCAGCCCAACATGGCAGCAGTGCAACACAGTATCAGCCCAACATGGCAGCAGTACAACACAGTATCAGCCCAACATGGCAGCAGTACAACACAGTATCAGCCCAACATGGCAGCAGTACAACACAGTATCAGCCCAACATGGCAGCAGTACAACACAGTATCAGCCCAACATGGCAGCAGTACAACATGACAACACAGTAGCAACAACAAAGAGGCAACAACATGGCAGCAGCACAACATGACAACAGCACAAACGCTGTTAGGCACAGACAACAAGGGCAAAAAGGTGGGTGGTTTATTTGCTGTGTTGACTCTGTCACAGTGCGTTGGAACAACATTTACACACAGCGGGGGACAGGGAAGAGATTCACATTCCTAAGTAAAAAACACACGAAGCTGACCATCCTTGATAATGCATCTGCCCTGGTACTGTATCTGTATGGGAGCAGACGTATGTAAGGGTCCAACCCTGCAGGAGATCAAAGTGGATCTATCTGCTGCTAGCACGGCAGTGAGGCATGAGCTGGGATAGTCATATCACAGTCATACAATCTACCATCTCACATCCGCACACTGAGTTTAGCACAGAAGTACACCGAACATTTAGCAGGAAACCCTTGGCAAAAAGCCAAAGACAAGTAGTGGTTTCCATTGTAGGTCTGTTTATAGATTAGCAGCCACGATAACAAAAGAAGGAGATCGATGTTGACAATTGCAATGTCCTCAAATGTAGCTTTGGCCTCCGATGCCCTCAAATTGAGTTTTGGCCTACTCACTACGGCCTTAAGATTTAATGTCCCTGTGATGAAATTGAAATAACTAGAACTATAATGTCCTAACAATATTTAGCAACGTATGCAAAACACTGACACCTTATGCTATCCCATAGTTTAAGGTACAGCTGGAGCGAATAGCTAGGCAGCTCCCTGGCTGGAGCGAATAGCTAGGCAGCTCCCTGGCTGGAGCGAATAGCTAGGCAGCTCCCTGGCTGGAGCGAATAGCTAGGCAGCTCCCTGACTGGAGCGAATAGCTAGGCAGCTCCCTGACTGGAGCGAATAGCTAGGCAGCTCCCTGACTGGAGCGAACAGCTAGGCAGCTCCCTGACTGGAGCGAATAGCTAGGCAGCTCCCTGACTGGAGCGAATAGCTAGGCAGCTCCCTGACTGGAGCGAATAGCTAGGCAGCTCCCTGACTGGAGCGAATAGCTAGGCAGCTCCCTGACTGGAGCGAATAGCTAGGCAGCTCCCTGACTGGAGCGAATAGCTAGGCAGCTCCCTGACTGGAGCGAATAGCTAGGCAGCTCCCTGACTGGAGCGAATAGCTAGGCAGCTGTTTGCAGAGAAAACCAAGGTCAGAGATAACCAAGGTCAGGGTGAACCTCTGTGTCAAAGGACGGACTGACGGGCCACACACATGGGTGGGGAGTGTACAAACTGGTACAGTAAATATCGTCAGCGAGCAAAGTCTGTTGCTAAATCAACAGTTGCACAACCCCCTCAATCTCATCTTCCTCCACTGTCATTAGAGCAGTCTGAGCACCTGGACATTACTTCCCTTACGTAACGCCCATCTCAAAAAACACAATGACCGCTGATGCTTCCCCACACCATTACTAATATTACAGATAAGACCTCCAACCCCTGTGTGTAAACAGCATTATCAACTCTGACGTAGGTAGAGTTAGGGAGGTAGCATGAAGTAGAACAGAAAAGCAGGAGTACTCCGGGCCTCCAGGCTCTGATTTAAATATCCCCGATATAGACTAATACACTAAAGTCTTGGTCAGGTTTGATTGCCCAGAACATTCTCGCTCTGCGAATAATCCTCGACTGGCAGGGATGACGTAATGTTGTCACAGGAGGACTAAGAGGACAAGGGGAGGAGTCCAGGCAGGCGAGGGGGGGGCTATGGCCCAATACTGTCATGACTGATGAAAGCTACACTTTTGAATATCTACTGTGTGAATGAAATCAGTCTGTCATATTGCCTACACTTTAGAGTGGTGTAGGTCTGGGTGCTCCAGTCAAGACAGAAAAAAAATGAGAATCTGAATCTCGTCTGTGACCGCACACATGTTCCTCACACGCATGTAGCGACATGTCTGTGCGCAAGTTTGTGTCCTCATACATGTCTATGTGCATGAGTGTGTGCGCTGTAACCTGCTGTTGCCCTTGACAGTCATCAGCAGACCAAAGCAAAGGAAACAGAAGCCAGCGTGGGCTGATAGATAGACAACACTCTTAGTTGTCTGAGGTACAGATCAAAGTCACAGGTCTGTTCTATTGGAAGTCTGATTTAATAACTAGCCTTTTGATATGATGCAATACACAGCCCTCTGATCTACTGCCTGAAGGGGTAACCACAACACTTTTTGGGGGTAAAATCATGGGGTAAGCCAGTTAACCTAAGCTCTTCGAGGCATTCATAAATTATATTCTTTAAAAAAAAAACAATGGCTACATATCATTATTTGAAACATTAAAAAACGGATGAACCAATCCCACATTGCCCCTTTACAAGGCTGGTTTCCTGAACACAAAGCCATCCGAGACAGATTGAGATAAAAGGCCAAGTAGACCTCTGATCATGGAAACCTGGCTTCACTCAGTATCAGAGAAGAATGGCTCTGTTGCACATCACTCCAATGCAGGATCTTCCCTTTCAGAGGCTAACTCCCAAACTCTCCTTGGGCTACATTGAGTAAAATGTTTCAGCTGCGCCCTTATTTTCTACAATACAATGACAGATGGAATGCATTGACTGCTTTGATCACAGAGTCGTTGGGCCCCTGTCTCATATTTCCTCCACTGTGTACCTCTCTCCTTCTCCGTGATTGATCTGTCCGTGGTCACCGTGCTGGAAACAGTGTTATGCAACTCGACTGGGTGTCACTAGGAGTTACACAAACCGTCTTGGACCATTAGTCAGCATAAACAGTGCCAAGGAGCAATAGATGAATGAACGACAGCCCTACTAGCCCAATATCCTTTTACACACTTTCTGTCTTGGCTAGCTTTTGACTGAGTACAGCCCAGTGGAAGGATATAGTGCAAAATTAAGATTAAATGAATTTAATTAAGAAGCAATTCACCTACTAATTAGTATAATGAACCTTATAAATGATTAAATGTGCAAGAGTTGGAGCTAAACAAAGTCTTATCACATACTTCTTAAGCCTATGACTAGATCAAATGAACTGACTCCCAATCTGGCCCTCAAACCATCATGGTCACCTAATAATCCCCAGTTTACAATTGGCTCATTCATCCCCCTCCTCTCCCCTGTAACTATTCCCCAGGTCGTTGCTGCAAATGAGAACGTGTTCTCAGTCAACTTACCTGGTAAAATAACGGTAAAATAAATAAATAAATAAAAATAATATTTAACTGGGCATCCCTCCCTGAGGAAGTCTGGAACATTCCAGGTCCGTTAGTCACGGCTAAAAACACACCAGTCTTAAAACACACAGACTGTCAAACAAAAGCAAACTGCGCACATGAACACACACAAACCTCAAACTACATCTACAGTCTGCTTGGATAAAAAGCATCTGCATCCCAATTCCCTACATATTGCACTACTCTTGACCAGAGCCCTAAGGACTCGTGGCCAGAGATTTGAGATGAAATAACAGAGGCTTACATAACGAGACAGCAGCTGAGGGAAGCCTCCAGAGTCTCCCACCGGGCTTCAGACTCCCTTAAGACAGGGCTATTAGGCCAGTAGAGTAGAGTACTGGCTCTGAACCATGCCACACATTCAGAGAAACCTCTAGTCATACAGGAGTATTGCTTTATTCCACAACACACAGGAGTTCTTTGGAATGTGGGACTAGATGTAGGCTATAGTGTAGAGTGACAACAGCAGCGTTGGTGCTGTCACGGCAAAGCGATCATGGGTGCAGTGTTCCAATTACGGGCTACTGAAAACTCCCAGAACAAATCATAAGACACCAATAAGCTATAAAATAGTCATGGCCAACTCGGTGACCTTGTGGTTAGAGTGTCCGCCCTGAGACTGGAAGGTTGGGTTCCCCGGTCGAGTCATACCAAAGACTGGAAAAATGGGACCCGATGGGATATTTAAAACATGGCCAAAGACTGAACGACAAGCCACTCACTCTTTGGTCAGGATGGGGCAGGACTTGAGCAGGAAGCGGTTGAGGGGCGTGTCCTGGTAGGTGATGTCAGGGGCGGCGGTGGGACTCTTGAGGTTCAGGCAGCGGACGATGACGTACAGCACCGTTGCGACCGCCGCCAGCTTCATGCCGTCGAACATGGCCGGCATCTCCGGGGCGACGATGGTGTAGTCATAGTAGCCCGAGTCTTGGGTGGCCATGGTGCCTCTGAGAGACAAACACAGAGAAGTAAACAAAGCGTTAGACTGTAAATATTCCACGTAGAACAAATACAGCTAGTACAGATGATCCTGCTACAAGGAAAACATTAAATCAACTAGCCTACATCAGCCATGCTCACTAGTACACTGACTAACTGTACCCTGGACAACACAACTACATTTATACCACTTTAAACTTACGTCTTGTTCACCAAACTTAAATCAGTGGCAGTAAACAGTGTGACCATGGAATAAACAGAGGGCACAAAGTGGTCTAGCTATTTCTCTGTCAAAAAGAGGAATTCAAGGCATGTAGCCTAGCAACAGCTAAATATGTTTCAGCTGCCTGCTAGGAGCAATGACAGAAGCAGAAAATTAACAAAGCCAATGATGGTAAACAGACTTGCCAAAACAAAAAGAGATGGTGGAGAAAGAGGTAGGCTGGTTTACAGTCCAAAAATAAGAACTTGTGGTATGTAAATATGAGTCAGACGAGGTAGTTTAGATAAAACAAACAAACTTCAGAACATGGATAGGAAAGAGTTGAGCAATTCTATCAAACAATTATTTACTTACAATTTAGGTTTCAATTCAATAAAAAGATGATCCACTCTGTCCAACAGCCTTTATTTGTGCGGTGACAGAATCACAGTGACGTAAAATCTGGAAGAAAAACAAACACTTTTATTTCATGTTTTAAAACAGGTGTTAAGAATTTGCGGGATCTGGCCAAGACAACCCAACAGAACATCAGAGAAAATGTGCCTCTTCATATCTCCATACTAGAGTTCTTTCCTTTAACATGGTTCTACAATCCCTATAGGTCCTCTTCAATATTAAGCACTGACCTCAAACCAGTCATTTGTGACAGATGTGTTCAAGTTCATCTGTCTCCTTGGTTAACAAGAGAATGTGCAGTGATCAATCCTAACAGCCCCATTACTAACAGTGATCCCCGCTGTCCTCCACTGCTCCAAATGGAATTCCCCGTAGAGCAGGGAATTGCTGCCCTCTCCAATCAGAAAGAACACTATCTGATAAGAATCAATTACATTAGCCATGGCCACTAAGGTCAGCAGGCCGAGCACTTCTATGAATCCTTTCTAAGGCTGTGTGCACTAGGCCTATATAGGGAATAGGGTTTTACATTTCTCTAACCCCATCCCTCAGCTTTTTACCAAAACAAGTGATGGGTGGCCGCTTTGTTGTTGTTTCATATAAACTGCAGATTGCCTCTGATGTGGGAAGGCCAGTCAGTCATCCAGCGTGATCACTGATATAGCCTTAAATCATTTGGGGGGAAAGCAGGTGCCTCAATAGGCCACGGCTAGCCTGTGCTAAGAATCACAGCCTGCCCTGCCATCATGAGACACAATAACATTCCAGAGCTGCGTAGTTGAGAGATTAGGGAAACCACCACGGGCTCAGCCCCATATCACCCTACTCTTTAATCTGTCTGTCACAGTAGTGAACACTTGCAGCTGGGCATGAGTGAGAATGCAGAGAGATGGCTTACCCCAAATTTAACTCTCCTGTTTTAGTTTTCATCACATGGACCAATTTTTTCACATGTGTATTGGTAGGCAGGTGTAGGAATAATTTTCCTAAGTGTGTGATGATGACGATGATAATATAGAAATAGAAACACACTGCATGAGAAGACAATTACCTAGCTAGCTAATTTAGTTAGCCATCTCAGTAAATGCAGATTATCATAGTGCGCAGCAAGTCAAGCCTAGTCAAGGGAAACCCACCACCAGCTACAGTACGCACCATGCAGTCCCCGTTGCTTTATCTATCAATGGCTTTGCCATCGACAAGTAATGCTGGACACAGCAATGTTTTATATGGCTTTCGTAAAATAAAAATGTTTTTGTCGACATAAATAATAATATAGTAAACAAGTAAGAGAGGACTATTACTGTAACGTTAGCTCGATGCTATTTGGCAAAGGGCCCCAACTCATCATCCCTGCTTTTCGCGCATCCACGAGCTAGTGGTGGAATGAATGTTGACAACCTCTCTCGCAGTATGTCAAACCAACATACATCTTGCGAACTAAGCAAGGTATTTGTTCAAATGGAAAATAAAATGTGTTAAGTAACTAGCATACCTTGCTTAGTTCGACAGTGGTGTGTTCAGCTAGCTAAACCGACGAAAACAACACAGCTCCCTGCGCCCCGTCTCTAATTGTAACAGACAGAGATAGCTGGCAAACTAACCTCGTTACCGTCCTCTCCTACACCGTGTCCAGTCTTTTCCTTTTCTCCTTTGTGTCTGAATCCGTGTCTTTCCATAGGGATGTTTCTATATTTATCTCGAAATAATTTACGGTCCGTCTTTTCTATTATTTCACCCTCTCTGTCGATGGACATGCATTGACATGTAGCTACCGCTAGACTGACATCTCGGAATTTACTTCCTATTCCTATCTCATTTGCATATGATTCCCCTTCTTCTATTGGGTTATAAACGCAGAAACGTAATTACTCTGACGTATTTTCCCATTTCTTACGCTGCGCGGCTCCAGTTTCTTTACAGCGATTGGCTAAAGAAAATGAATACAATTGTATCCCCCCCAAAACATATTCAGGAAAATAACACGCTTACATATTCATCCGTTAATTTAATAAATAGCTTGCTCAATGATCACAACTTATTGCTGAAACGTGTGGAGAGTCGTGCGTCAATGTATAAGCCAATATAATTGTGTCTCATATATTACATTTTCATTGATCAAAATGATCAATAGCATATAGTCTTTCTTGGAATGTGCAAGAAGCATGAGGATGCCTCCAAACAACAGTTATGTAACATCAATACATTCCCTTTTAGAAAGAAATCTGAGCGCTTTGTTCAGATAGCCTACACATTACAGCTGAATATGTACATCATTTCTTATTCCTTCAAGCAATAACTTTTGTGCAAACACACAACTTTCCTAATGGATCACACACATTCACAACACAAAAAACACAACACAAAAATCATTTTCAAATAATCAAATGTACTTGTAGGCTTTTGATCTGTAATTACTGTAATTACTCTATGTAAGTTTGACCCATAGAAATAGTTACAGTAGTGGTTCCCAAACTGTGGAGCGCACCCCCCCCCCGGAGGTCAAATTTTGAAATTGTGTAGTGCATCATCAGTTTTTCTCTTGTCATGTCAGTCATTACATACATTAGAGAGATATTTATAACTGCCAGAAATGTCCAGATCAACTAGCCCAAGTCAGCTAATGTTTTTCAGCTATGTTTTTTAGCCTATAGATTTTGTTGTAATGTTCAAGTCACTCAAATATCACATAAATACACACTAGACATGGCAAAATCTACAGAATTGCAAGGAAATTAGCTTTAAAACTGAACAAAAATGATGCACCCGTGACAAAAATGTGTGTAATTGCAGGAAATAATCTTTAAACCTGCACATGTTCCTCAACGCCAACAAGAGGGTGTGAGCAATTTGTCTCATGAACAGGGCTTGTTCTCATATAAATAGGCGTTGCGCACACACACGGGGGGGTGAGCGGGTGTTCTCCAATTCTGGAAGAGGGTCCTGAGTGAAAAAGTTTGGAAACCCCTGAGTTAGAGGACACATTTTTAAGTAGTCAATTTCCTTCTTCTACTACTTCTATGAGTTGGCAAACAAACTGAAAGGGGGCATACTGCCACCTGGAGTGTGTTGTTTGAACAAGTATAAAAGCCAAGGTTGGCGTTTTACTGCCACCTGTAGTTATGGAATGTTTGCTCACAAGTATAATTCATTGTGATGCCCTGGATGGAATTATGTGATCCTTCCTTAACCCATAGGAAGTCCCTACCCAGTAGACTACTTCAAAATTGCGAAAGTCCTCAATGGCGCTGCCCATGCTAAAACGTGCTTTTGGGCACTATAGAGTCCTCTATCTATCTCTATGGTTTGACCATAGCCACAAGTTGTTCTATTTCATTGAGAAAAACGACCACTATGAAGCGATAAAACTCAAAATGTGGACATCAAACCCCCCAGGTCCAGATTTGCAGAAGGAAGGGTAAAGGTACCCACTATAAAGGGTACATTAATTACTTATAGCGAAAAATGTTAGCCTACCATTGTTCTTATACTATAGCCAGACTTCACCAACATAGTAAGTTCTCTGAGTACATATGTCTATTTCAAACTGTTTATAAAAAAATATATAGAGTGAAACACAAATGTTAACACAAATTTTACAGTACAAGGTTTAGGGATCTACTCCAGCCTCCGACGCGCCCACCCGCGCATTAATCCATGGAACCAGCTAATTTAGAACCCGCCTACCTTCCCTGTCAATCTCAGCCGGAAACTAGCGGTATCGCCGTATTACATTATCCATCAGGTCTACTCTCGGAAAGAGTGGGGAATTCTCGAGAAATCAACATGAAACGTCACGGGGTTTTGTGCCCTTTGACATTTATTTGCGCTTGTGTCCTTATCGCTGCCGTCTGCTCAGTGAAAGGTGAGTCCCGTTTATTTAGTTGGTTAACTCATCCAACCCTATCGCAAGAATCTACTGTTAAAGCCTAATCCTTCAAAGGGACAATCCGGAGTTCAAACAATAACAAAACGTCTGACCCGCTACTTGTTTTGGTAAACAGCTGAAAGATGTGGCTTGAGAAATATAACCACTCTCAAATTCACAGATAGACTAACCATCCATGAGGACTGACCATCCATGAGATCAAAATGATAGTGTTAACCATGTTTTGACGCTATAGACCTACAGTGTATATTTACATCGACTTTGTTTACAGACATTGGAGTAAAACAAGCTTATATTTTGGGTTCTGATGAAGTTCATGAAGCATTTATAAATTATATTCTTCAATAATCAATGGCTATATGTCATTAATTTAACAGTTCAAAAATGGATGTAGCAACTCCAGATTGTCCCTTTAACGTGCAAGGATTTATGTTACATACAGAGGTCTTTATATGTTACATTCAGAGGTAGACTGGCTCTGGCAGCCAAAACAGCCAAAGACTCCATCTAAGGTTCTAGAAACATAAAGCCCTGTACTCTCATATTAGATACAAATTATTTCACAAATATAAAGTATAAACTTACTGTACAGTACACTGTTTCAACCAACAGTATTTTTGAGTTACAACAAGTTTCTGGCATCCTTCTTCCATTACACACGTACTGGTTACTCACAGGTGTTCATATTTGTATCATTTAACTGTATTGATTTTATTCAGATGACTATTTTTCACTGTAAAAGAACTAAGCAAAGTAACTGTTTCTATGATCCATGATTAGTTTATCATTCAACTCATCATGAATAACATTTCTCTGCATTGCTCAGCTAAGAATGACATTTGAAGTGTGCTTTCAGTCAAGTGATTTTCTTTCACCTACTCAAACACACTTTTCAAGCTCTGCTTTCATTTAATTGTGTAAATCATGTTTTAAACATTTATCACGTATCCCCACTGAAAATATATCACTAGAGCTTAGATAGTGAAGATTGCTACTCTTTGCCTCAGACAATTCCACGATCCAATCCAGAGGGCTGTACCTCTCTCAAATGGTCTAGGTGAGTGCAGTTGTTCAGACCAAGGTTCTAGTGATGACAACCCCCATAAACCTAAAAGATCATCAAAGGTGGCGCTTCAAAAGTGTGACGGGTATTATTTCAGTCTTGTCTGCTATTTGTAATTGAACGCTTGACTCAGACATATTGTTGCCATGTGATTTTTGATGATAGACTGTCAAGCCTGTACTTAAATGTAAAGATATGGTTAGCAATGTAGTTTTGTTACTCAACCCACCCCAATGCACACACAGAAGGGTTGGAAGCACAGGGTCAGCCACTGCGCAGCACCCCTGGAGCAGATGGCAGCTAGGATATTAAATTCTCACCAGGTTTTTACTGTCGGGCCTGTGATTCTACACGGAAACCCTCTGCTTTCTGGCTTGTCTCTCTACCTCTTTAGGCTACCTGCCACCCCCAAGTAGGATCTGTTCTCTACTAGTCCTAATGTACACACAGTATACTGTATTTCCATAAGATATGCTTCACAGGAAGTGTATAAGAAGCTGTACCGATTGAATATGAATCCTCTGTGATGTTACCTGTTCCCGCTGTAAAGCAGCATTATCGGCCTACAAAGCTGCTATCTACAACCTAAAAGGGTTCTTCAGCTGTCCCCATAGAACTGTTTAAAGAACGTTTTTGGTTCCAGTTAGAACCCATTTGATTCCAGGTAGAACCCATTTGAGTTCCAGGTAGAACCCTTTACACAAAGGATTCTACATGGAACCCAAAAGAGTTCTACCTGGAACCAAAAAGGTTTCTCTTATGGGGACAGATGAATAACCCTTTTGGAACCCTTTTTTCTAAGAGTGTACAGGTGTATGGCTACTGTCATGAAAGGTCTACCTGTAAGCTTAGGCAACAATGTGCTCAATTATCAACTATACAACAAAACATACGTTTCTTTGCAACATCTCTTGGAATAGTTATAATGCAGAGATTTTCAGATTATCTTCAGATAATTTAGAGAATCATCAGTTTCTCTCTGGTGATAGAATGAGCTCTGTATAGTCACTCTTATTTGTACGGCAGGAATGTTTACCTCGACCACCTGTCCATGTTGTGTGTTGATGGGTTCAGGTGGTATACCTGGCTCAAGCCCCCTGACCCTCGACACACCTAGGTCGCGTTCCACTGCTTAGACGTTGTCAGATCTTACGCCTGTATAGGTATGTTACCAGTCATGTTACCAGTCAGATGTTACCAGTCAGATAACCACATCAATCTGCCAGTCGATGACACAGTCAATGGAGTGGCTGGCACTCAGCAACCATTGGTTGACGCATGCAACGTCTGAGCAGTGGAACGCGACCCTAGTGTTGTGTAAAAGCATTTTGCTACATCCGCAATAACATCTGCTAAATATGTGTATGTGACCAATAAAATTTGATTTGATGTGATTTGTAAGTGTTGGTCATTCCTGAAATGAGGAAAATGGAATCCACTTTGAGGTACAGTATATCCCTGGTCTGTTAATAATGTAGGGAATCCTGCATTCTTTTAGTTTGGCAGACAAACACATTCTGTTAGTGAAGTAAAGCACAGGGGGAGGACTTTCTTGGGCGCCCTGAAGCCTTCTTCACAACAATTTAACCGCTCTCCTTGAAGTTCTTGATGATCCGATAAATGGTTGATTTGAGGTGCAATCTTACTGGCAGCAATATCCTTGCCTGTGAAGCCCTTTTTGTGCAAAGCAATGATGACGGCACGTGTTTCCTTGCAGGTAACCTTGGTTGACAGAGGAAGAACAATGATTCCAAGCACCACCCTCCTTTTGAAGCTTCCAGTCTGTTATTCGAACTCAATCAGCATGACAGAGTGATCTCCAGCCTTGTCCTCGTCAACACTCACACCTGTGTTAACGAGAGAATCACTGACATGTCAGTTGGTCCTTTTGTGGCAGGGCTGAAATGCAGTGGAAATGTTTTTTGGGGATTCAGTTAATTTGCATGGCAAACAGGGACTTTGCAATTCATCTGATCACTCTTCATAACATTCTGGATTATATGCAAATTGCCATCATACAAACTGAGGCAGCAGAAAATTAATATTTGTGTCATTCTCAAAACGTTTGGCCACGACTGTACACAACACGAGGGTCGCGTTCCACTTGAATAGCTGACAGTTGGTGAAAGAAACTGAAACATGTTGATACCATTGATGATTTATTGTCATGAATCATAAACTCAAAGACCACTGTCACTTCTGCTCCCCTTTCCATCCCTCCCTTTCCTGACTGTAATCAGCAGAGGAATTTTGGGGTTCCAGGTAGAACCCTCTGTGGAAAGGGTTCTACATTGAACCCAAAAGGTTTCTACCTGGAACCAAATGGGTTCTACATGGAACAAAAAAGGGTTCTACCTGGAACCAAAAATGTTTCTCCTATGGGGACAGTCAAAGAACCCTTTAAGGTTCTAGATAGCACCTTTTTTTCTAAGAGTATAGGAGTCTCCACAAAATCATGAAATGCCTCGTACACTTTCAACACAACACTTTCTCTCACCCCTTTGTGAGCTCCTCAAATGAAGTGTTTTAACGCTGGTGTTCATGCTGTAGAGTGTCTGTTGTCGGTTGGTTGTAAAGCCAGTATGTTCACTACAAACGGTTGACAGAGGCTGTAAAACCCACTGATGAATAGAACAGCCCAGGTGAATGGTGAGAGGAGTGAGATCCCCACCATGCAGCCCTCTACATTACATAGACCTGGGTATCTAAAACACTTAATAACTACATTGTACCAAGAGGGTAACTACATCAAGTAAACCTGTAACTCTATAGTAAGCTACTTAGCAATACTTGACAGAGAGCACACCAACTATTTTTCTCAGGCAGGGAGCTTGTTCATGAGTATCAACTCTAATGACCATTCTCAGCTCACTTCTTCAAACTCCTGTATGTCATTGAACCTACCCATTGTAAAGCAACTATGATTCTGTTTTATGAATTGGAATAGTATGCTGGTATGTCATGTCATGGAGGACTGTAAGGTCACTCTTGGCTTAGTGGAACCATAACACCACCTGTCTCCCTCTGGATGTTTCTGTCCTCTCCTTCCTGTGCTCTGTGAGTCAGCACTTAGGCCCTCAATGACCTCCCAGCTAACATGGGCCCTCAATATCACCACATCTCTTTTGTGTTCATGGAGGGAAACGACTCTCGTTAGAGCGCCAGAGCCTGTATTAACGAAGTGTCTCAGAGTAGGAGTGCTGACCTAGTATCAGGTCTTCCCTGCCCGTGTCATCTTTTTCATTATGATCTGAAAGAATATACTGACCCTAGAGCAGCACTCCTACTGTGAGATGCTTTGTGAATACAGGGCCAGGAGTCCAGGGATGTCCCTTATCAAGCCTCCAACTCTTCATGCTGTGATATAAGATATGCTTGATCACATGTAATGGAGAGGCCATTGGGGTGAGGTGTGACTGCCTTTTGACACAGAGATTGTCAAACTGTTTAAAACATGGCAGGTGCATGGAGGCTCCATATCGTGCCTTTATGGGGCCACCCTGTGACACTCCTCTCTCTCACCTCATTTGATTTCCTCCCCCCTCTCTCCCTCTCTTTACCACTGTCTCTTCTCCCTCTCCCCTGTCTCTCTCTCTCACTCTTCCAGGAGATTACTGTGAAGTGAATCTCTGCCATAACGGAGGGACGTGTGTGACCGGGGTGGGGGAGGACCCATTCATCTGTATCTGTGCTGATGCTTTTACTGGAGACACCTGCCACCTCAATGAGACTGGTAAGGAGGAGTAGCGCTAGCCAAATATGGTCAAGACAGTTCAATGAGACTGGTAAGGAGGAGTAGACCTAGACAAATATGCTCAAGACAGGTCAATGAGTAGACCTAGCCAAATATGGTCAAGGCAGGCGGACGTATTTACAAAGCTTTGAGTTTCAAATGGGACAATTCAATATACTCAGTATACTGAGATTTGGTCTTGTCACTTCTTTTTTAGAAGCAAAGCTAATTTCTTGGACTGGCACCCAGGCACTGGCTTCCATTTCTGTTCGTTAAACCTGACTGTTTTTCATTAAATGAAAGCATATTCTAGTTTTTTTTCCTTGAGTGTGTCCCGTCTTTATAATTGGTCAATCCTATCTTAGGTCCCTGCATTCCCAACCCCTGCAGGAATGATGGGTCGTGTGAGGTCATCACTCCGACCAGACGAGGAGACGTGTTCAGCGAGTACGTGTGTAAATGCCAGCCTGGCTTCGAGGGCGTGCACTGCCAGATCAGTAAGTTCCTCACTTGTGACTGTACCTGTCCTAATTCGCCCTGCCGACCCGGGCTTTCCTTCCTTCAAGTAATCCCAGATCGGGATTGGTTGGTTGGATTGGTGAAAGTAATAGGGAAGTAGTCGAACATGGCCAACATGTCTGTGCTACTCAGCGTTTCCCCTAGACTGTTGTCTTAAGATACATTTTTAAATCGAAAACAGTTAATGCCAAATTGTTTTAGGTGAGGAGAACCAGAGCTTGGCTTGGGTAGGGTCCACTACCCCAATCCTAACTTCCACCATTCCAGTCAAAACATCAAACTGACAGACTGAATGGTGTGTCATGGCAGGTCGTGTTGAGGCATTATTTACATTAATGGGTGTAAAAGTTGGAAACGCCTGAGACGTGCATGAGTGTAAGAAAGCATTGTGGTGAGCTCATGATTCATGAAAGACTTTCATTCAGCTCGTTGGAGAGCTGTTAGCTAATGAGGAAATGGCAACCCACCCAAGCCTCTTAGAGTGAAAAAGCGCTTTCCAGCCATTTTGACTAAATGCAGCATGACTGGGTGAGTCGTGGATATGAATCTCCTTTCAATCTCCTGCTTGGAAGGCATAAGATGTTCAGTGTGATATCAGCTTTTGAAGAAGTTGTGATCTAGCTCTTTGACCTTCACTGGGGGTCCAATCTGGTCCTTACTTTAAAAAAAATCATTTTAAATATGTGAGTAGTACAGAAAAGACATTACCTTTCAGTCATTAGCAGACACTCAAATCCAAAGGGACCGTTTGTAAGTGCTTACATGGAGCAGAATGGATTAAAACCACTGTATTCTCCACATGATATGGAAATGTGCCTTTGGCTTCACACTATGACATAACAGTAACATGACATTAAAGGGGCAATCTGTGTTAAATACATCCATCTTTAGACTTTTAAAATTAATTATACATGCCCATTTCTCATGAGTTTAGATCAACTGTCGTACCCTATTAGAACCCCAAATATAAACTTGTTTTACTCTTGTTTGTTAAACTTGTTTGTAAACAATGTAATTGCAGTCAAAAACTGTATAGCCTTAAAACATGGTTAAAACTATCATTTTGAGACCATGTATGGACAGTCCTTGTATACATAGCTCTGTCCATGAATTAGAAATATGTTGATTTCTGCAGCCCCTTTGCTCAGCTGTTAACCAAAACAGCAGCTGGGTGGCTTTGTTATTGTATCGAAACTGCAGATTGCACCTTTAAAAACAGGGATGTCGTTATGATGACATTTACAACATTTATTTGGATAACAGAAACATGTGTTCTAAACCCTTCTATGGTGAGGAGAAGTAACTCTGCCTGCAGTGCATCCCAGGCACACACCCAGGATGTGGTGAAGCGTGGGCTACTGATGGATGGGCTTTAAATACTGTGTGTGTGTGTGTGTGTGTGTGTGTGTGTGTGTGTGTGTGTGTGTGTGTGTGTGTGTGTGTGAGAGTGTGTGAGAGTGTGTGAGAGTGTGTGAGAGTGTGTGAGAGTGTGTGAGAGTGTGTGAGAGTGTGTGAGAGTGTGTGAGAGTGTGTGTGAGAGTGTGTGTGAGAGAGAAAGAAAGAAAGAAAGAAAGAAAGAAAGAAAGAAAGAAAGAAAGAAAGAACGAACGAACACTGACTGGCCAGAACAATGCATTCTGAAAGTATTGGATCCTGTTTGAATAGTTTCCATCCTTCCTCAGAGCAATCACTGATCCAACCAAATTGGATACGTAACAGGCAACAGGATAGGTTTCACCACATACCTTTCACCTATCTACACTGTAAAACATTCAAGAAATCCATGTAGCTTAAATATCCAAATTGGCTGGACATGAAATGTGTAAATTGTTGAGCTGACATGGAATACTCTACTAACCTAATAATGTCTGCTCAGTGTGAGTTGAGTTTGAAAAACAACTTACCTATTTGTGTTGCAAAGGAAACTTTAATATTTGAGTAGTAATGCGTGATATTTCAGCCTCTAAAATATACAGTACCAGTCAAAAGTTTGGACACACCTACTCCTTCCAGGGTTTTCTTTATGTGTACTATTTTCTACATTGTAGAATAATAGTGAAGACATCAAACTATGAAATAACACATATAGAATAATTTAGTAACCAAAAAAGTGTTAAAAGAATCAAAATATATTTGAGATGTTTCGAAGTAGCCACTCTTTGCCTTGATGATAGCTTTGCACACTCATTTTCTCAACCAGCTTCGTGAGGTACTCACCTGGAATGCATTTCAATTAACAGGTGTGCCTTGTTAAAAGTTAATTTGTTGAATTTCTTTCCTTCCTAATGCGTTTGAGCTAATCAGTTCTGTTGTGACAAGGTAGGATTGGTATACAGAAGATAGCCCTATTTGGTAAAAGACCAAGAACAGCTCAAATAAGCAAAGAGAAATGACAGTCCATCATTACTTTAAGACATGAAGGTCAATCCGGAAAATTTCAAGAACTTTTAAGTTTCTTAGAGTGCTTTGATAAAACTGGCTCTCATGAGGACCGCCACAGGAAAGGAAGACCTCTGCTACAGAGGATAAGTTCATTAGAGTTAACTGCACCTCAGATTGCAGTGCAAGTAAATGCTTCACAGAGTTCAAGTAACAGAAACATCTCAACAACTGTTCAATGGAGACTGCGGGAATCAGGCCTTCATGGTCGTATTGCTGCAAAGAAGCCCCTGCTAAAGGGCACCAATAAGAAGAAGAGACTAGCTTGGGCCAAGAAACACAAGCAATGAACATTAGATCGGTGTAAATCTGTCCTTTGGTCTGAAGAGTCCAAATTTGAGATTTTTGGTTCCAATCACTGTGTCTTTGTGAGACACAGAGTAGGTGAACGGATGATCTCTGCATGTGTGGTTCCCACCGTGAAGCATGGAGGTGTGATGGTGTGGTGGTGCCTTGCAGGTGACACTGTCTGTGATTTATTTAGAATTCAAGGCACACTTAACCAGCATGACTTCCACAGCGATACCCCATCCCATCTGGTTTGCGCTTAGTGGGACTATCATTTGTTTTTAAACAGGACAATGACCCAAAACACACCTCCAGGCTGTGTAATGGCTATTTGACCAAGAAGGAGAGTGATGGAGTGACCTGTTCTCCACAATCACCTGACCTCAACCCAATTGAGATGTTTTGGGATGAGTTGGCCCACAGAGTGAAGGAAAAGCAGCCAACAAGTGCTCAGCCTACTGTGTGTTGGAACTCCTTCAAGACTGTTGAAAAAGCATTCCAGGTGAAGC
This sequence comes from Salvelinus fontinalis, assembly GCF_029448725.1. Lineage (NCBI taxonomy): Eukaryota > Metazoa > Chordata > Actinopteri > Salmoniformes > Salmonidae > Salvelinus > Salvelinus fontinalis. Next base: position 87,617,698 of record NC_074668.1, read on the forward strand.
TGGTTGAGAGAATGCCAAGAGTGTGCAAAGCTGTCATCAAGGCAAAGGGTGGCTACTTCGAGGAATCTAAAATATAGAATATATTTGAGTTGTTTAACAGTTTTCTTTGTTTATGACATGATTCCATATGTGTTATTTCGTAGGTTTGATGTCTTCACTATTATTCTACAACGTAGAAAATAGTAAAAATAAAGAAAAACCCTTGAATGAGTAGGTGTGTCCAAACTTTTGACTGGTACTGTATGTAATAATGATAAACTGGTCCCTGACAAAAAATGTAATAAAGTCAAATGGAACTTGCATAGGCAAAAAATTGGACTCATGTTGAGCATAAATAATTGGGTTAATGGGGTATACCATGTCAGCTCAACAATTTCCCAATTTTAAATTCAGCCATCTTGGATATTTATGTTCAACTGACTTTTTCTAAGTTGCATGTTTTGTGTGTACAAGCTTCTACCAGGTTTTCTCTAAAACCCCCCTAGCCAGCCAGGAATTCTCCCTCTGAGGCATCTTTACAGCAATTAGCCATGGTCCACTCTAATCTCAGAAGGCTTTAGCAGAGCGAGGAGAGCGCTGCCAGTCCTGCTCTCTACACAGTAGGCCTCGCTATTGAGAGCCTCAGTGCTAGTTGGGTCAGTAGTTGCCATCTCATTAAAACAAACTGATATTCATGCATGGACTGGTACAAGACTTTTCACATTCCAGATTAGGATCTAGGAGGCTAATGCCACTATAACCCTTGTCCTTTCCATTCATTTCCTTGGTTTGTCCAAGTTTTCCATTGAAAGTCCAGAATCTGATTGAAAAACCAGGCGCGCTGATGCGACTACAAAACTGTAGATGATTCATAGCATATTTATAACCTCTAACTGCTAGTCTGACCACCTATTGCAGTGTTATTGCTGTTTGGTTGTCACCGCCCACGTTTGTTCTTGTTCCACCAGACGTCATAGATGTTATAGGCCTGTAGGGAGGGTGGATCCCAGTACTGTCTTGTTAGTCCATCTTTGACACCAACATTCTCCTGCTTGGGTAGTGGTTGGATATACTGCTGTTTGTTATGGTCCCCATTATTCTAGAATCTTCTGCCCTTCCTTCTAAGAATGGATCAAACCACTCTTCCTTCTGTCAGTGTCCCTGTCTGTCATTGGCACAGACGTAGACACATACACACATGCAGGCGCACGCACACACACACACACACACAGTCTAAAGACACACCTACGGCATTTAATCTACCTAATCAAGGTCAGAGATGTTATTTACTGAGTAGATTCTCAGAATGACTGGAGTGTGTGTGTGTTTTCTGTGTATGTGCATGCACGTGGGTGTGTGTGCTTGTATTTCTCAGTGTGGGTGTGTGTGTTGTCACGCCGTTGAGCGGAACGGGTTTTAGAGTTGGGACCAATCCTCTTAGAGTTAACGGGAACAGCAGCTAAACAGAGATATAGTGTTAAAGTGCTGTCTGCCCCCTAGATTACAACCTGGAAGTGGCTCCCAGAGACACTTAGATTGCTATAAACACAGTTTTCAACCACTGTGTTTACTGTTTATGGCCTATTTTTAAATTCCAGGGATGAGTAATTACAATATCAAGATGTTCTATCTCTATGGTTACCTAATATTTCTGTCCGATGACCCTCCAAACCATTTTGGAATTTTCCTGTGACTCACGGGCACTGAATGAATGAACAAAGCAGATTTTTTGAAGGTCCACACTCTAGAACGAATCAGTAATGACTCACTAACGGGTACCGACCCACCATTTGAAATATACTGTTTTATCAGACAACAATAATCACTTATACAATTCCCCTGACGCCAATGACCTTGTTGAATAATTTTTGTTGTTGTTGTTCATTAAGAACCAAACAGAATCAAACAGAGAGGGACCTACCAATGTTTTCTGTTGCAAAACATTTTGCTATGGTTTGCTATGGTGTGGACTAATGAATACAGCCCAGGCATAAATCCATGTTATTTATAATACAACTGAGCCCCCTGGTGGGGACTAGAAAGAGCTGCAGCAGTGGACAGACTACCATAGACTACTCCCAGATCACCTCACCCTGCAGGCACAACATAGAACACACCCAAAACCACAACCCTGCCCTTCACCTGTGGTAATTTATGATGCCTGGCCCCAAAGTTTCCCCCAACTGTGCCCCTGTCATCACCCCTGTGTCTTAGAGAACACACCTGCAGAGAGGCATTATGGAGTCACGCTGGTGGTTTGTGGTGCTTCAAGGTTCACCCACCTGGCTGATTAGCCTGCATGCCAGGTAGACTTACTACTGGGCTATATCTGATTTACCTTTGGGGTAAAAGTGTACTGCATTTAACCATCAGGGACTGTGTTCTCTCCTGCTCAGGTCCAGGGAGGGTTTTAGATGTCAGACCCAGTGGGCAGAACTGGTTCATTCTGATGTATTTTCAATCGTTATGGTCTGGTTGTATAGAGCAAATCTAGTTATATGACCAGATAAGGACAACAATGTTTCGTCTTTCTTGATGTCTTCCTGAAACAAATCCATCCAGAAAATCATTATGTGACAATGAAGTCCCATATTCCTGTGTCAGGACAAGGTTTATTATGATGACATAATGAAGTCCCATGTCAGATTCCTATGTCAGGACAAGGTTTATTATGATGACATAATGAAGTCCCATGTCAGATTCCTATGTTAGGACAAGGTTTATTATGATGACATAATGAAGTCCCATATTCCTGTGTCAGGACAAGGTTTATTATGATGACATAATGAAGTCCCATGTCAGATTCCTATGTTAGGACAAGGTTTATTATGATGACATAATGAAGTCCCATATTCCTATGTCAGGACAAGGTTTATTATGATGACATAATGAAGTCCCATGTCAGATTCCTATGTTAGGACAAGGTTTATTATGATGACATAATGAAGTCCCATGTCAGATTCCTATGTTAGGACAAGGTTTATTATGATGACATAATGAAGTCCCATGTCAGATTCCTATGTTAGGACAAGGTTTATTATGATGACATAATGAAGTCCCATATTCCTATGTCAGGACAAGGTTTATTATGTGACATAATGAAGTCCCATGTCAGATTCCTATGTCAGGACACGGTTTATTATGTGTCATTATGAAGTCCCATGTCAGATTCCTATGTTAGGACAAGGTTTATTATGTGACATTATGAAGTCCCATGTCAGATTCCTATGTTAGGACAAGGTTTATTATGATGACATACCCAACTTCTATATAACTGTGTCTGTCTCTTGTGCTTGTCCTGTCTAGATGTGAATGACTGTGAGAAGCAGCCATGTAAGAACGGTGGGATGTGTCGAGATCTGGATGGTGACTACACCTGCCTGTGCCCTTCACCCTACGTTGGAAAGCAATGCCAGCTCCGTAAGTATAGGGCAGGGGAATCGCTGCGTAGTAGAGACTGAAACATGTCTACAACTCCGTGTATTACACGTTATGAACTGTCTCTCTTTGTACTTTAAGTCACAACCAGTATGTCCATATTAGAGATTATAACCTGTGTAAGTACAACTATAACCTATGTAAGACGTTATAACATATGTATGTCTGTGTATGTGTTTGTTCCAGGTTGTATCTCTCTGATGGGGATGGAGGGAGGAGAAATCGTAGAGTCTCAGATCTCGGCCTCCTCTGTACACTATGGCATTATGGGTCTTCAGCGCTGGGGTCCTGAACTGGCCCGGCTCAACAACCAGGGCATGGTCAACGCCTGGACCGCCGCCAACCATGACAAGAACCCCTGGATGGAGGTTAGAGAACAAAGTCAGTTTAGTAAATAATCACTTGATGTGGTAATCGTGTTCTCAAATGGTAGGTCATAACCCACTGGTGGACCGTGGCCAGCTCCTCATGGGTCCAGACTAAACCTTGGCTTGAAACATGCTTTTCTACTTGATGAAGTCACTCAATCTGGCCTCTCTATGGACGTTGTCATGGAAAAGAAATGAAACACCTTTTGATTTGTCTGAATGATGCCACACAGCTCTGGTCTAAGCATGCAGTACACATATAAACAGCCATACACTGTACACTCTCAGAAAAAAAGGTGCCATCTAGAACATAAAAGGGTTCTTTGGCTGTCCCCATAGGAGGACTCTTTGAAGAACCCTTTTTGGTTCCAGCAATAACCCTTTTGGGTTCGATGTAGAATCCTTTCTAGCTGGAACAAAAAAATTGTTCCTATGGGGACAACTGTAGAAACCTTTTGGAACCCTTTTCTTCTAAGAGTGTATCATCTAAATCCCAGTGGGGGGGATGATTAGTGGTTTGACCCCTGTCTGACCTCTCTCTGACCTCTGACCCTAGATCAACATGCAAAAGAAGATGCGCCTAACTGGCATCATCACCCAGGGTGCCAGTCGAATGGGCATAGCTGAGTACATTAAGGTCTTTAAAGTGTCTTCCAGCTTTGATGGTAAGACCTACACCCCCTACAGACCAGCGGGACAGAGGAAGGACAAGGTGACTTTACAATCTGACTTTACCATAGTAATATGCATTTATAGTTAGTGACTTAGTGTAAGTTCATTTAAACAGTTGTCCCATTTCCTACAGTCTACAATAAAGGGTCAGATACGTTTCATCCTCTTAATGGTTAAGGTCAGAATGGTGGGAGGTTTAAGCTGTTCCTAGATCTGTTCCTAGATCTGTTCCTACTGGCGTGTTTTACTTGGAGCTGTACAGTTGCTCCCACATGAATGCCTGTAACAACTTGGTGACCTCATTTCTGTGCCCTGTGCCACAGGTGTTTGTGGGTAACATTGATAATGACAGCACCAAGACCAACCTGTTTGACCCTCCCATCGTGGCCCAGTTCATCCGTGTCATTCCTGTGGTGTGTCGCAAGGCCTGCACCCTGCGTATGGAGCTGGTGGGCTGTGAGCTCAATGGTAAACAGACACCTTTACACGGGAAAATAGAGAGGAAAGACGACTAGACTGCATCTCAATAGTTTTAATTATCTTCCTTTCCTCCTCGTCTGCATCGATCTGGAAACTCAGGACAGGTGATAGAAATATGGTCTGGCCATTTGATGTCTTGTTTTTTTACATCAGATGATAATAAGGAGAATAAGAGAGGAAGCCACTCCAGACTATTGAGATGCAGCTGTAAATAAAACCCCATTCAAAACCCCAGGGACATTCAGAGTCCTCTGCCTGAACGACAAATAGATCTTGAGAAAACTTACAAGCCCACCAAGTAAAAGGCATTAAGTTGGGTACATGCGGTCTCCTTGTGTTGACACTGTGGCTCTTCTGTCCAGCTTGCTGACAGTAAGAGGGGTTTGTTTAGATGGCCTAACACTAGTCTAGATTTAGTTATGGTTAGACCACATACTGTAGGGAATGGTTTGGACAGCATTCAGAGGGAGACCCATGCCGTGCAACAATGGAGACGGAATTCCTGACGAAAGCACCACCCATACACTCACGCACACTCACACACCATGTCCATATGTGTTTCCAGCCCCACCCTATTACTCAGTGTGTATAGAGCTACAGTTCAAATTGACTTGCTGCTAGTAAGGCTATTGGGCACTTTTCCTATTCCCCATTATTTTCCTATTCCCTGCCTCACCTTTCCTATTCATTTCAATGCCTCCTTTATACAATTGATATTTGTTTATTATCAATATCTGTCTGGTACTTTTCATTCCCTGCTTTCATTACTTGGTCTTATTATTGACTTTCTGTACTGTGCCTTTACACAGGAAATAATCTGCCATACATATCTGTCCTACACTGTTTATGTCATACTACCTGTCCTACATTGTTTATGTCATTCTATCTACAGTACACTTCACTGTTTATGTCATGCTATCTGTCCTATGCTGTTTATGTCATGCCACATGTCCTACACTGTTTATGTCATGCCACATGTCCTACACTGTTTATGTCATGCTATCTACAGTACACTTCACTGTTTATGTCATGCCACATGTCCTACACTGTTTATGTCATGCCACATGTCCTACATTGTTTATGTCATGCTATCTACAGTACACTTCACTGTTTGTCATGCCACATGTCCTACATTGTTTATGTCATGCTATCTACAGTACACTTCACTGTTTATGTCATGCTATCTGTTCTTCAATGTTTATGTCATGCCACATGTCCTACACTGTTTGTCATTCCACATGTCCTACGCTGTTTATGTCATGCTATCTACAGTACACTTCACTGTTTATGTCATGCCACATGTCCTACACTGTTTATGTCATGCCACATGTCCTACACTGTTTATGTCATGCCACATGTCCTACACTGTTTATGTCATGCCACATGTCCTACGCTGTTTATGTCATGCTATCTACAGTACACTTCACTGTTTATGTCATGCTATCTGTCCTACACTGTTTATGTCATGCCACATGTCCTACGCTGTTTATGTCATGCTATCTACAGTACACTTCACTGTTTATGTCATGCTATCTGTCCTACACTGTTTATGTCATGCCACATGTCCTACGCTGTTTATGTCATGCTATCTACAGTACACTTCAATGTTTATGTCATGCTATCTGTTCTTCAATGTTTATGTCATGCTATCTGTTCTTCACTGTTTATGTCATGCTATCTGTTCTTCACTGTTTATGTCATGCTATCTGTTCTTCACTGTTTATGTCATGCTATCTGTTCTTCACTGTTTATGTCATGCTATCTGTTCTTCACTGTTTATGTCATGCTATCTGTTCTTCACTGTTTATGTCATGCTATCTGTCCGTCACTGTTTATGTCATGTTGTCAAATCAATCGATCAATCAGTAAGTGGCTAATCTACATGCCTTGAGCTGCAGTGTTGGCTGGTAGAGGGATAAATTAGGAGGACGGGCTCCTTGTAATGTACTCCACTGAGTGGGTGGTTCTTCACTTGGGTGTGGTCATTGGTTTCTCTCTATTGGTTCTCTGTCTTTCACCTCCGCTCCGTTCCTGTCCATCATTGTCTCTCTGCTGTTTCGTTTACAGTATATTCCAACACGACAGGTTGCTCTGAGCCAATGGGCATGAAGTCCCGCCTCGTCTCTGATGGACAGCTCTCGGCGTCCAGTGCCTTCCGCACCTGGGGCATTGATGCCTTCACCTGGCACCCACAGTTCGCCCGGCTAGACAAACAGGGCAAGACCAACGCCTGGTCCCCCACCACGAACAACCGCTCAGAGTGGCTACAGGTGAGACTGACTCCACCAGCGCTAATATAATGATGAGATCTCCTCTTTTAAAGGGGCAATATGGATTCCAAAAACAAACCACTTGTTTTGGTAAACAGCTAAGGGATGGGGCCTGGAGAAATTGAACCACACTCAAATTCATAGACAGAGCTATGGATGCAAGGACTGAACATCCATGAGCTCAAAAGCATAGTTTTAACCATGTTTTGAAGTTAGTGTTTGTTTAAAATTACATTGTTTACAAACAATGGAGTAAAGCAGCTAAACGTCTATTCTTTAAGAACCAATAGCAGCTATATACACTACCATTCAATAGCTAGCTATATACACTACCATTCAATAGCTAGCTATATACACTACCATTCAATAGCTAGCTATATACACTACCATTCAATAGCTAGCTATATACACTACCATTCAAAAGCTAGCTATATACACTACCATTCAAAAGTCTGGGGTCACTTAGAAATGGCCTTGTTTTTGAAGGCTATTCCACGCGAGAAATCGCCAAGAAACTGAAGATCTGGTACAACGCTGTGTTCTACTCCCTTCCCAGAACAGCGCAGACTGGCTCTAACCAGAATAGAAAGAGGAGTGGGAGGCCCTGGTGCACAACTGAGCAAGAGGACTAGTACATTAGAGTGTCTATTTTGAGAAACAGACGCCTCACAAGTCCTCAACTGGCAGCTTCATTAAATAGTACCCGCAATCTCTTCAGAGTACCTCAACAAATTGACAACTACAATGCCAAAGGTCTGCAAGGCTGTAATTACTGCAAATGGAGGATTCTTTGACAAAAGCAACGTTTGAAGGACACAATTATTATTTCAATGAAAAATCATTATTTAGAACCTTGTCAATGTCTTGACTATATTTCCTATTCATTTTGCAACTCATTTCATGTATGTTTTCATGGAAAACAAGGACCTTTCTAAGTGACCCCAAACTTTTGAACAGTAGTGTAAGTAAAATACATTTCTGTGCCAATTTACGGACCCCCTCTCCGGACTCCCACCCTGTGTGTGGAGTGTATCCCCTGGCCCTCTGTGTGAATGATGTACCAATCCAACATTGCCATTTTAAACTGTCTTCTCTAACAAAGGATTACAGGTAGCACTTTATTTTACGGTTTAGAAATGACATGGTAATTACTTGGAAGTTACTTGGTAAAATGGTATTCATACAGTAATAACCTATGAGTTACTTGTTTGTGTCTTTAGGATGGGAACTTTTAGCTACCAGGTAGTTCCCAGTTGTGTTGAATTAGTTGTAGTACGTACCAGAGTGTACAGATTGTTACCGCATCATTTCTTACTAAATACCATCTAGATATCAATGGAAACAGTGCTTAGAGGAAGGATCACTTTCTCTTCCTGATATGATTTGTAACACAAAAAGTCATGGATCATTTTTATCATCCTTGTGGGATTCTGACATCTGTTCTTGCTTCATACTATTTTATATGATGAAACAGCTATTCAATATTGGGCACAAATTGTGTGGGAAAACAGACATCAGGGATAGGAGTCTGACATACGTTGACGTAGTATCTTTGTTTATAAACTTCACCCCGCGCACACACTTCTTATTCTGAAAAGTGAAGACATTCCTGTGAGGGGAGTCTACCTTGTAGTAGTTGTAGGTTTTTATGACACTGATGAAGGTCAGATGGACGAAACGTTTGAAATGGAATAAACCTTTTCATTTTTTCACCTGAAATCAATCCTTCTCTTTTCTACTATGGTTTTTCTACAGTAGCCAAGACACGTTTTGTGATTTAATTTGACCTTGGGAAAAGAGCTACTTCGTAAATACCAAAATACAGGGTTCATTGAATTGAAGGTATTATCTCATCATTAATCTGGTCTATATGTTACTGTCTTGTCCTCCATGATTCTGTCCCAGGTGGACCTGGAGAAGACCAAGCATCTGACAGGCATCATCACCCAGGGGGCCAAGGACTTTGGGGTGGTGCAGTTTGTGTCCGCCTTCAAAGTGGCCTACAGCGACGACGGACAGGCCTGGAACCTGGTGAAGGATGAGAACACCAACACAGAGAAGGTCTGTGAACCACTGCTCACAACGTAATCTCATTATGACAGTCTCATATATTGGGGCTCCCCAACAAAATAAGTATTTTTCAGCCTCATAGTTCTGATAAGCTTAACCAGCTTCATTTCCTTGTCTCCTCTCCATCATCGCCACTTATGTTAGATGATAAGTCTACCCAGCCATTCCAATGTTCATAAAGGAAAGGAGACAAAGCCATTTAAAAGTTTAAAAAACACAGACATACTCTAATCTTTTTTACCCTGACTATTTGATTTTGACAGTAGGGATAAGGGGTTTTGCAAACCTCTGCACAGTTTGTTGACATGAGTTGGGACCTGACTGTGTTTTCTGTGCCAATTTACGGACCCCCTCTCCGGACTCCCACCCTGTGTGTGGAGTGTATCCCCTGGCCCTCTGTGTGAATGATCTCTTTACTTCCTGTTTTGCCCCTGGCTGGATAAGTGCTAGTGACGCTCACCCCTGTAGCCCCCCTCTCTGTGTGGAATAGGAGAGGCCAATCTTCACCCCCATAGGAGTGCTGCAAGCAAGGGGCTGTTTACATTTGCATTGGGGGCCTACGCTGAATAATTCAATGACCTTCAGTGACGTATAAACAACCAATCTTTTCATTGAGTGTAGACCCTTGACATTGTATGACGTAGCCAGGGGCTTCCTCAGAGGGACTGGGAGGGGAGTTGTGTTTGGGTCGTAAGCCTGTCATCATGAATGAGGTCATAGTTCAGACCAATTATTACAACCCTTGATGGGAGGCCTCAGACATTGACCTTTGACCTTTACATATTGGTTCATAATAGATCTGTCCTCCCATTCAGTAGTACCATTAAAAACGACTGTTTCAATGAATATGGTGAATATTGAAGTTTATCTGAACAATAACTGTTACACACATGAAGTAATGTCTTAACACAGTTGGGTTGGAGATTGAAAAACAGAAGTGAACCTTGAGAAGGACTCCCGCACACTGTGTAGAATGCAGAAAATGACATTTCATGAGTCCCTTTCAACATGCATATTTAAATATAGACATATTTGTTCAGATGTAGAATTATTCACACCATACAACATATATGGTAGTTAACCGTTGATGTGTGTGTGTTCCCTGACATATATGGTAGTTGACCATTGATGTGTGTGTTCCCTGACATATATGGTAGTTAACCATTGATGTGTGTGTTCCCTGACATATATGGTAGTTAACCATTGATGTGTGTGTTCCCTGACAGATATGGTAGTTAACCATTGATGTGTGTGTGTGTTCCCTGACAGATTTGGTAGTTAACCATTGACCATTGATGTGTGTGTTCCCTGTCAGATTTGGTAGTTAACCAATGACCATTGATGTGTGTGTTCCCTGACAGATATTGTAGTTGACCATTGATGTGTGTGTGTTCCCTGACAGATTTTCCAAGGCAACATTGACAACAACATGCATAAGAAGAACCTGTTTGAGCCTCCGTTCTACGCCCGCTACCTGCGCGTTGTGCCCTGGGAGTGGCACGAGCGCATCACCCTGCGCATGGAGCTGCTGGGCTGTGACTTCTAGAACTACATTACCCATAATCCACTAGTGCTCCACTCAGCCCTTCACCCAGTCACCATACCGTACCTGTTCACACTTGACCCACACTGGAATCAGTCACACCTTCCTCTGCACCAGGACATAGCAATCTAATGTATAGAATGTACATTGGGAAAATGTGTCAGGTTCTAACGTTCCAGAACTTTGTATCAATAGAATATGCTCCAGATTAAGTCTGCTCTACAGCTTGTATTTCTACAAATATTTTTCAGATTTTTTATTATCCAGCTAAAACTGATCAATTCCAATTGGTTTTCGATCCTTTCCACAGTGACTGTGGCACAGTGTCAATTCTAAATACATGGGCTCTCACATTCTCTTTTGTAGAATTAGGGGATGTCTGAAATGACAGCCTATTCCCTATGTAGTGCACAATTTTTGACCTATTGGCAGTACATGTGCTGTGGTCAAAAGTAGCACAGTATAGGGAACATGTCAGACAAACCCTTCCCCCAGCGCTGCCAGTTGCAACACGTTCTGTGTGATGTCACTTTGCCAGCCGACCTAGCAGCTGCTTGTCCCGCCGTGCTCTCTGACATTATGTATCCAGGGTGAGAGCCTTCTATTTACAGCAGTGGTATTCAGAGTCAGGGTCGCCAAATAAAAATAACATCCTATCCCAGTCGGCTAGTTGGTGGCAGCCTAAAAAATGAAGAGTAGCCAACAGATTATTGTATTGGACAATATACGTTTTTGAGAAAGATTGGTTCTCTTAATTTTTATAAGAGCGACGAAAAGACAATGAATTGAAGGTTATTTGTTGATGTAAAAATCGAAACTTAGAGATTTGAAGGTTGTGTTTTTAGATTTGGGTTGGGGTCACCAGATATTCTGCCGAAAAAATGTGGTCCCTGCTGAAAAAGTTTGAATAGCACTGATTTACCACAGGAGGTTGGTGGCACCTTAATTGGGGAGGACGGGCTCGTAGTAATGGCTGTCGCAGAATTAATGGAATGGTATCAAACACACGGTTTCTATGCGTTTGATGCCATTCCATTCGCTCCATTCCAGCCATTATTATAAGCTGTCTTCCCCTCATCAGCCTCCACTGTGATTTACAGTAAACAAAAGGCTCTGTCGAGGACCACAAAAAAGCAGCTTGCAGTAGCCCCCAGACCTGGAGTGGCCCCCAGACCTGGAGTTAAAGACCCCTGGTCTACCATAATATAGATGGGAGTGTATCGCAGGGAGAGTAGACACATCAGCTGGTCGATATGAGCACTTAGTAGTATATTGAAGCAGGGCCTGTGTGCAATATACTTTTTGGTAAATAGCTGGACATAATAAATTAACAAATGTGTTAATTGACAATGGAATTACTGTACTGTATATTACCTATACTGTATATTAATTGAAGGAAGGACATTGCTTTTTAAAGTGAAACTGAAATCTGCAAAGGATTGTTCAGTATGATGTACCTTTCACACTTGATCCATGACTTCAGTTTTTTTCCAATTTAGCAGATTTGTTTATGTTCTAATAGTAATCATGCATTCCAAGTAGGCCTAAAACAGGGTTTTCCCATAATTTATTAGCAGAAATGAAATTGTACAGACAAGAGACAAGTAGAAATTATTGAGTGAGTAGAAATTATTAGACAATATGTTGTGGTTTTTAATTACTTTTTAAAGAAATTAAATATGTTGGTCTTCAACAGACATCATTAATTAAAAAAAGTTGAAAAACCTTCTGTGTTAAACATTTTGATTGAAAAGAATGTCCATTACATAAGACATTGCATGGGTAGACATTGATGTCAGTCTTACAGTAATAGCATCAACTTAGTTAGAAGCATAAAAAGAAGTGTCCCTTTGTAATTTCGCCCTTCTGCCTAACTCTCAGTGACAGGCAGATTCTCTGTCTTTCTCTTGCTCTCTCTCTCATTTCTCTTTGTCCCTCTACTACTTCCCTTCTCCTTTTCCCTCCCTCTCTCTCCCTCCCACTGTTTCTTCCTCTTCAATTTGTGTCCATGCCGCTGCCAGGACGTTACAGAGCAGAACTTTGTGTTCCCCCTAGTTCTGCAGTGGAGCCCCATTCTCCTGCCTGACCTGTCTGATCATACTGTCAGTATGGGCGTGTCGTGGATAGCAGGACAGAAAAAAGTTGGTTCCAGCAGAAGTGGGACCTGATTATTAAGTGACATCATGGGGGCTTGTTTATGGGGCTGTGTGTGTTAGTGCATAGAATCTGAATTGCTTTTGTAAAATAAACAGACACTCTTAAACTTCATAGTTGCAATAAACGTGTTTACAGCCAACGTCAGTATAAATTACAGTAATTTAGTTGACTGTTTGGGCGTGATGACTGTCTAGAAAAAATGCTCTGTTCACGACTTCCCGACTGTACAATAGCAGAATAATTCATAAAACACTGTCATTAAGGCTAGACTAAATCATCTCAACCTTTTTGAAGGAAAATTCAATGTCTAGTTCATTTTGGTGTCCCATACATGTTGGGACTAGGAAGTAGTCTGGCCAGTCCAGTGTGAACCACAGAAGACAACCCATGGGTTTGTCCTAAATGGCACCCTAATGCCTTTTGACCAGAGCCCTAAGGGTCCCTGGTCAAAAGTAGTGCACTAAATAGGGAATAGGGTGCTTTTTGGGATACAAGCCATTGATGACCACTCTACCGCTCTGTTGTAACACTGTCTGACCCCTGAGGGATTTCCATTGTGGGTCAGACTGGACAGACCATGGTCCTGTGGTCTGTGTTTCTCCCATCCAAACATTCCCTGGCTGTGTCCCAAATGGCACCCATCTAAATATGGTACCTTTGACCAGGGCACATAGGGCTCTGTTTAAAAGTAGTGCACTATATAGGGAATAGGGTGCCATTTGGGGCGGGGCACCTATGACCAAATACAGGACTCTCCTGGCTGGGCAATAGACTGGTGTTTATAGTAGTAATCAGACCCTCTTAGCTCCTCATCTCCCTGCTATTCACACACGCTGGTATGTCTAGCCCCTGGCCAAGGCTTTCAACTACACTCTGACTGTGTGTGTGTGTGTGTGTGTGTGTGTGTGTGTGTGTGTGTGTGTGTGTGTGGTTTTACTATCCTTGTCACAAAATCTTTGTCACAAAATGTTACATCTAAATAAGATGTTTGGTGCAGTATTTCTCAAGTGTAAAAGTGTGCATGAAAACGAGTCATCTATAATTGAATGACAACAAACACTTCATTGAAGAATCCCTACTGTTGACCAATGACCGACGAAGGTCCGTAGGCTCCGAACATCGTCTTCCCTTGACAAAAAAGCTCTATGTGCACGAACGGCCGGGGAAAAAACCTTGCCGGAGAACAAAACGAACAAAACCATCACAAAATGTAGTAATATACAGTGCCTTCAGAAAGTATTAATCAATACAGAAATATCTAATTTACATAAGTATTCACAACCCTGAGTCAATATTTTGTAAAAGCACCTTTGGTCCGATTACAGCTTTGAGACATCTTGGGTATGTCAGTATCAGCTTTGCACATCTGGATTTGGGGATTTTCTCCCATTCTTCCTTGCAGATTTTCTCAAGCTCTGTTAAATTAGATGTGGAGTGGCTATGAACAGCAACCTTCAAGTCTTTCCACAGATTTTCAATGTGACTCAGGTCTGTGCTTTTGCTGGGCCACTCAAGGACTTTCACATTCTTCTGAAGAAGAAATTCCAGCATTGCTTTGGCTGTATGCTTGGGGTCATTTTCCTATTGGAACGTACATTTTCACCCCCGGTCTAAGGTCTTTTGCACTCTAAAACAGGTTCTCAGCAAGGATTTGCCTGAATGTTGCTCCATTTATTGTTCCCTTTATCCTTACCAGTTTCCCAGTCCCTGCCGCTGAAACGCTTCCACCGCTTCATGGTAGGGATGATGTTAGACGGGTGATGAGCTGTGCCTGGTTTTCTCCAGACATAACACCTTCCATTCAGGGCAAAAGGTTACATTTTTGTCTCATCAGACCACCGAATCTTTTGCTTATGCTCTGAGTCTTACACGTGCCTTTTTGCAAACTCCAGGCGTGCTGTCATGTTCATTTTTCTCAGGAGTAGCTTCTGTCTGGCCACTCTCCCATAAAGCCCAGATTGGGAAAGGGCTGTAGAGACTGTTGTCCTTCTGGCAGGTTCTCCCATCTCAGCCAAGGAACTCTGTAGTTATGTCAGAGTGGTAGTTTGGTTCTTGATCACCTCACTGACCAAGGTCCTTCTTGCCCGGTTGCTCAGTTTGGTCGGACGCCCAGCTCTAGGCAGAGTCTGGGTAGTTCCATACTTTGTTCCATTTCCCCATGATAGAGGCCACTGTGCTCTTGGAAACTTTCAACATTCTAGAAATAGTTTTATACCCTTCCCCAGATATATGCCTCATCACAATTATATCTCGCAGATCTACGGACAGTTCCTTGGACTTCATGGTATAGTTTCTGCTATGACTGTCAACTGTGGGACCTTATTTAATCATGTCCAAACAATTGAATTGGCCACAGGTGGACTCCAATCAAGTTGTAGTGACGTCTCAAGGATAATCAAAGTAAATTGGATGCACCTGAGCTCAATTTGGAGTGTCATAGCAAAGGGGTGTGAGTACTTATGTAAATTAGATATTTCTGTATTTCATTTTCAATACATTTGCTACCATTTCTATAAACATGTTTTCACTGTCATAATGGGGTATTGTGTGTAGATGGGTGATACAAATGCAGGCTGTAACACAACAAAATGTGGAATAAGTCATGAATACTTTCTGAAGGCACTGTATGCACAAAGAGTTTCCTCTTCTTTCAGATGGGGAGCATGCGGATGCCTAAAGGGTTAGGGACAATAGGATTTTGACTGGGAATCAACTGTTTGGTCCACACAAGGATATTAAAACAAATGTGTGTGTGTGTGTGTGTGTGTGTGTTTGGCAAGAGGAGAGACAGAGAGTGTGTGTGCGCCTGCGTGTATATGTATGCGCGTGTCTGTGTATGTGGACAAACACGTGTATGTGGACACAGTGCAAGTGCACCGTAAAAGGAAGGGTTGCACCCAGAAACAACAGTTGCCCGCTGGAGTGCCGCATGCATCTCGGATGAATAACATCTGCTTTACAGTGTGTGTTTAGGATAGATGGATCAGAAGAGAGTGTAACCCTCTCTGTTCTCTCTCTGCAGGCTGCAAACCAACCCTTTACTCCCCCAACAGCTGGCCAAGATGAGCTCATTTGTTATGGTTGGGGTTGTGATAGAAGATAGGGATTCTGTAATGAGAGGGGCCCCATAACTACACAGCAGGCAGAAGTCAACAGAAAGTGAGTAAGTAAAACAAGCTTACATTTTCATTTTGGATTCTGATGGGGGTGCAACAGTTGAACTAAACTCAGGAGGCATTTAGAAGTTATATTCTTCAGTATTCAATAGGTACAGTATTGGGACTGTGACACATTTTCTGTTGTTTTGGCTCTGGACTATTAGGTTAAAATGCAGACTGTCAACTTTGAGGGTATTTTCATCCATATCGGGTGAACCATAAAATTACAGCACTTTTTGTACATAGTCCTCCCATTTTAGGAGACCAGAATTCACTTATGTGTATTAAAGTAGTAAAAAGTTAAGTATTTGGTCTCATATTCATAGCACACAATGACTACATTAAGATTGTGACTTTACAAATTTGTTGGATGCATTTGCTGTTTGTTTTGGTTGTGTTTACGATTATTTTGTGCCCAATAGAAAGTAATGGTAAATAATGTATTGTGTCATTTTGTAGTCACTTGTATTGTAAATAAGAATAGAATATGTTTCTAAACACTTCTTCATTAATGTGAATGTTACCATGATTACAGATAATCCTGAATGGTGAATAAAGATGAGTGAGAAAGTTACAGATGCACAAATATGATACTCCCAAGACTTGCTAACCTGTCATCATTACAATAACAGGGGAGGTTAGCATTTGGGGAGAGGTGGGGGGGTTATATTTGTGCATCTCACTAATACTTATTCATTTATTTAAGCATCAGCTGTCAGAGCAGCTCACAGATCATTGCACCTGTACATAGCCTATCTGTAAATAGCCCATCCAACTACCTCATCCCCTTTTTGTTTTTTTGCTCCTTTGCACCCCAGTATCTCGTTCAAATATTTTTTATTGAACACACACAAGAATGGTGTATAGGTATAAAAGACAATTATCTAAACATAAAAGAGCAGACAGAAACAACAAGACCCAGAGTTCTAGGTAGAAAGTAAATAATACAAAATAAGACATGCAGAACAAGGACAGGTAGAAAGAAAAAGGAGAGACGAAGCAGGTACTTGGAGTAAAACGTTTAATAAATAACAGACATGGAACGAAACAGGAACAGCCTCAGCAAACTACTACTAAAGAAAAAAACAATCAATGTAGCAGCAGGGAACAGAGCTGGGGAACTGACAAATATAGGGGAGGAAATAAACAGCTGATGATGAGTCCAGGAATGAGTCCAGGTGAGTCCAATATCGCTGATGCATGTGACGAGGGAAGGCAGGTGTGCGTAAAAGATGGCAGGAGTATGCGATGAAGGGCAGCCTGACGCCCTCAAGCGCCAGGGGGGAGAAGAGCGGGAGCAGACATGGCAAAAGGTAGGTTAAAATATTACAATTAAGAGTATGTTCAAATGTATACATTCACAGCGCCGACTGGTCCAAGTAAGAGAGGAAAGGATGCCAGATTTGAGAAAATGTTGATAATTTATTGTTCAGAATATATCTAATTCTTTCTAAGTGTACAGTGTTTGCCAATTCGCTGAGACATAATTTGGTAGAGGGAGCATCCTTCCTTTTCCAAAACAACAAGATGCATTCTTTTGCCGAAATGAGACTGTAAGAGATTAGTTGTTTTTGGGGGTTGGTTAATCCGTTTAGGGAATCAGACACTCCTAGTATTATCAGAAGCGGGTCTGGGTCAATTGAAGTCTCCAGAACTTCAGAGAGGATCCTAAAAATCCCACACCAATAACCATACAAGCTAGAGCATAGGACAAAGCAGTGGAGTAATGTACCCTGCGCAGCCTGACATGTATCACACATAGGAGAAGTATCAGGAAATATCCTTTGCAGCTTAATTGTTGAATAGTGGAATCTGTGTAATACCTTGAATTGTATGAGACGACGTTTGGAGTTAATGGAGCAGGTGTGGATATACTCCAAGCTATCTTCCCAGTCTGCCACAGAAATGTCAGTCCCTAGTTCTTCCTCCATTTTGCCTTAATGGTATCTGTAGAAGGTGTGCTAACAGATTGAAAGCGTCATATAGACAAGATATCAGTTTGTTTGAGGTGGGGGATATTTTTATGCATCCGTCAAACATGGACAGTTTAGCATTCCCAAATGTTGGAAGGTGTTTTCTAACATAGTCTCTAATCTGTAGGTATCTGAAAAAGTTACTTCTGGGAAGATGATAAATTTCCCTCAGCAACTCAGAGGCAAAAGTCCCTTCTATGTATTGATCCCCTATGGTATTTATCCCTAGTTCTCCACATCGCTCAAAGGTGTTATCAAGGTTAGAGGGGGCAAAGGAGGGATTCCTCGCAACAGGGAGCATGAAGGATATTGGTCTAAGGTCAAAGTGGACTTTAATTTGCTTCCAGATTCGGACTGTGCTATGTATAATAGGATTGCTACTATAAAGTGACATCTCCAGATTGACAGGTGACAAAATTACAGCGCCAATAGAGAAGCGGTGACACTCCTCACTCTCCATACTACAGGATGACGGAAGTGTGTCATCCAGCAAAAACGTAACAGCGCCAGGAGGTTAGCGGCCCAATAGTAAAATATAGAATTTGGGAGACACAATCCTCCTTCCATCTGGGATTTACAGAGGTGTTGTCACGGCCATCGAAAGAAGTGGACCAAAGTGCAGCGTAGTGAGCATACATTTCCTTTTATTATAGAATGTCAACAAGAAACAAAATAAACGACCGTGAAGCTTACGAGGGCTATAGTGCCACTAACAAAGTCAACTACCCACAATCACAGGTGGGAAAAAGAGCTGCCTAAGAGACATGAAAAAAAGAGACAAAAAAGGCTCTTTAAGGTCAGGGCGTGACAGGTGTTTTTTACCTATCCTGTGTGTTTTATAATCCCAGATGAATGGATTGATAATTGAGTCCAGTTGTTTATGAAAGGACTTGAGTATGAATACTGGAATGTTCTGGAATAGGTAGAGCAGTTGTGGGAGGAAGACCATTTTAATGGCATTAATTCTTCAGAGCAGAGAAATTGGGAGAGTTCTCCAAAATTGTATGTTTGTAGGATCTTGAATAGATAGGACCACTCAACTTGGCCAAAGGCCTTTTCGGCATCAAGAGATATAACGGCAAGGTCCACGTTGGGTAACCTCTGAGCATACATAATGTTGAAGAGGCGCCTGAGATTGAAGAATGAGTTTCTGTTAGGGATAAAGCTGGTCTGGTCCGAATGGACCAATTTGCCCATTAAAGTGCTAATCCTGTTAGCCAGAGTTTTTGCTAAAATCTTTTGGTCTGTATTAAGGAGAGATATTGGTCTATATGACCCTACCTCTTCCAGATCTTTACCCTTCTTATGTATAACTGTAATGAACGCCTCATCCAAAGTAGGTGGGAGAGCTTCATCCTCACTGGCCTGAACCAACATTTTGTGCAGGTAGGGAGAGAGCATGTTGCTGAATGTTTTATAGAATTCACCAGGGTATCCATCTGGGCTCGGGGTCTTGCCACTCTTTAGAGATTTAATTGTTTCTCGAATTTCTCCAAGATATATTTCCTTATTCGGGAAGTTGGAATCTTCCTGGTTCAGGGGAGGGAGATTACAGTCCTCCAAAAAGTTTTGCATAATTAAGGGGTTAGGATCTGCTTTAGATGTATATAGAGTCTCGTAAAACTGATGGAATCTGTCATTGATGTCTTTGGGGGAAGAGAGTAATTCCCCAGATGCAGATTTATCTTTGTGAATCATTCGGTCACTCACATTTTTTCGAAGTTGTCTGCCGAGTAATTTGTGTGGTTTGTCACCAAACTCAAAATATTTCTGGTTGGCATAGAGAAAAGATTTAGCCATTTTAGCTGAGAGAATCTGATTATATTCAAATAATTATTTTATGTTTCTCCATGGATGGATGGCTAGCAGTCTCCCTATCCAGTAAGTGAATTTGTCCCTCCAATTCTACAATTTGTTCTCTGTTTTGCCTACTCCTGGCAGCCTGAAAGGAGATGATACAGCCTCTCAAATAAGCCTTCAGTGTTTCCCACAATAATGCTGGGGAAGTCTCTGTGTTGTCGTTGGTATCAAAGAAAAAATGTATTTGGTCTTTAAGATGTTCACAGAATGTTGGTTCTGTGAGAAGCTGAGGATTCAACCCCCAGACCCTCTCGTTTGATACGATGTCACCCAATCTCAGGGAGAAGGTGAGTAGACTGTGGTCAGAGATTAAAATATCATGATACCTCACATTACAGGTATAGGGGAGTAATTTCGCATCAACCAAAAAGTAATCGATTCGGGTATAAACATTGTGAACATGAGAGTAAAAGGAATATTCCCTACCCGTAGGGTTAGTGATCCTCCATATATCAAATAAATTTGATTTTTTTATGTAGGTATTCAAGAATTCGCTTGAATAGGAGGTAGGGGTTCGCCGGGTAGAGGATCTGTCCAAATATTGGTCTAGCACACAGTTAAGGTCCCCTCCAATGACCAGATTAGTATGGGAGATATATGGAATCAGGGCAAGGACTCTTTTGAAAAAGAGGGGTTATCAATGTTTGGCCCATAGATATTTAGTAGAGTTACAGAAGTAGAGTTGATCTCTCCTATTACGATCACATAACGACCCTCTTTATCCAGCAGCATACCACCCTGCATACCACTACTGGCTTGCTTCTGAAGCTAAGCAGGGTTGGTCCTGGTCAGGCCCTGGATGGGAGACCAGATGCTGCTGGAAGTGGTGTTGGAGGGCCAGTAGGAGGCACTCTTTCCTCTGGTCTAAAAAATATCCCAATGCCCCAGGGCAGTGATTGGGGACACTGCCCTGTGTAGGGTGCCGTCTTTCGGATGGGACGTTAAACGGGTGTCCTGACTCTCTGAGGTCATTAAAGATCCCATGGCACTTATCGTAAGAGTAGGGGTGTTAACCCCGGTGTCCTGGCTAAATTCCCAATCTGGCCCTCAAACCATCATGGTCACCTAATAATCCCCAGTTTACAATTGGCTCATTCATCCCCCTCCTCTCCCCTGTAACTATTCCCCAGGTCGTTGCTGCAAATGAGAACGTGTTCTCAGTCAACTTACCTGGTAAAATAACGGTAAAATAAAAATATCAAAATAAAAATCCGCAATAGTGGTTTTATGTAGAAAGGGAATTCCTTTCCATACCAGAATCGCTGTGCCTCTCGTTTTGGCAGAGAAATTAGAGTGATACACTTGCCCCACCCACCTACATTTAAGTCTGCTATGAGAATTGTTTTTCAGATGGGTTTCTTGCAACAACAAAAAAATATATAATATCAGACGAGAGTGCTTTCAAGTGGGCTAGGACCTTGCCTCTCTTAATTGGTTCGTTTAAACCCTTGACATTCCAGGAAGTAAATGTAACCCCCGCCCTCCTCTCGTTTGTAGTTCATATGGTGGCCTGCATAACATGTAACTCAATAAAAAGTTAAGAAAGCCCACCAAACCATTACATCAGCATATGTAGCACCTACACCCGAGCAATATCCAACCGAGCCCTCCCCTCCGGCAAGCACCCTTATCCTGTCCCCCAACTTTCCCCAACATTTACCCTCCCCCTCAACCCACCTTTAACAGGCATACACAAATAGGAGAGAAAAAATACAAATAATAAACACATTGTCTGCCAGATGCCAAAAATGCACGGCGCGACCTCGAACGAGAGGTAAAACAAAAATAAAATCCCAACTATACGTTCACCTCTCAATATCCAAGAACTTCTACTAACATATGAACTGAGGAGGCTCCCGCAAATAAAGTGTTAATTTAGCATCTAATAAACCAAAACAGAATGAATTGCAATTTAAACATATTGCTCAATTAAGTGTCATCCTGGGTCAATCCCTGAGATAAACAAGATAAAGCATCGCAAGATTATATTGCTAAACAATGCCGGTCTCAACATAAACCATCAGCAACCGATATAGACAGCAGGACATTTACATATTGTGGGTTAGGAGATCACACCCCAGTATCTCTACTTGCACATCCATCTTCTGCACATCTATCACTGCAGTGTTTAATTTTAATTACTTCGCCACTATGGCCTATTTATTGCCTTACCTCCCTAATCTTACCTTATTTGCACACACTGTATATAGATTTTTTCTATTGTGTTATTGACTGTTTATTCCATGTGTAACTCTGTGTTGCTGTTTGTGTCGCACTGCTTTGCTTTATATTGGCCAGGTCACAGGTCGCTACCTGGTTAAATAAAGGTGAAATAAAAAATAAAAATATGCAATCATAAAAAAATGTAATCATGGTAGCATCCACATTAATGTAGAAGTGTTTAGAAACATATTCTACTCTTATTTACAATAAAAGTGACTCCAAAATGACGCAATATGTTATTTACCATTACTTTCTATTGGACACGAAATAATCGTAAACACAACCAAAACAAACAGCAAATGCATCCAACAAATTTCTAAAGTCACAAGCTTGATGTAGTCATTACGTGCTATGAATATGGGACCAAATATTACACTTTTGACAATTTTAATACACATATACTGTAAGTTAATTTGTCAAAATACGTTTGGTCTCCTAAAATGGGGGACTATGTCGAAAACGTGCTGTTATTTATAAACGGTTCACCCGATATGGATGGAAATACCCTCAAATTAAAGCTGACAGTCCGCACTTTAACCTCAGCATTGTGTCATTGAAAATCCGAAGGTCTGCAGTACATAGCCAAAACAACAAAAATGTGTCACTGTCCTAATACTTTTGGAGCTCAATCTATATATTATTATTTAAAAGTCAACAAATGTATGTAGCAATCGCAGATTGCCCCTTTAAAGTTTTAGAGAGTCTGGGGAAAGTGACTCAATTCATGCAGTGTATTAGAGCATGTCCGTCATTATTTCTGCTGACCTGGCAATTATGCATTGGATCCGTTTATAATGAAAACAAATGGTCAGATGGATCGGTTTTGCTTTGTTTCTAATACAATCACACAACCGTAAATTACTCAAGGTTTTTGGGAAAAGTTGTAGATTCTTTTCATGTATTATTTTGAAGCCAAGTACTTGGATATGGTTTTTGTGTCATCATTGCGGTCAGAATCCCTAGTGCCACTATAACCACAGGCGGGTACCTTTTCTGAGGACGGTCCAAGAACTCCGCAGACTTACACATTTTTTTCTGCTGAACATCCATAAGAAGAAGCTGCATCTCTCCCTTTTCTTTGATATAATATTTTGCGGTTTAATAAAAACTCGAAGAAGAAAAGTCACGCGGCATTATACCAGCTAGTTGTTAAACTGTAAGTAAATAATAATCACCACATGAAGAATATCATAAAACAGATGACAAATTAACGGTATCAGATTGAAAAATATTATTCTGATTCAGGTTGGTAAATTGTATTACTCATATCGTCGCTAGGTAGTTTGATAAGTTGTTTTAGTGGAATCGTCGCTATGTGTAAGTAAATGTCAGGTGTACCGAACAGGAGGCAGTATCATATTCCTTACCGACTTTCTGGGAAATTGACTATTACGGTGCATATAGCCTCTATAGGTTTCTATATTATAATCAAAGACTATTATGATCAAGAAGTCTAATTGAGATGTTGAATCAAACACATGTATTGTTGCCTATTGAATATTTTGAGTACTGTTTTTTGTGTGACCAAATGTTGTTGTTTTTTTAAATAATCTGTAAAACACAAAACACATTGAAATGTAATAACCTACAAACACAACAACCCCTACCCTCCACCCCATGGCAAACCTGAGAAAATAACAGGAAACACATAGACTATAGACATTAAATGAAATTGCCTTTCAGATCTAGTATTCAGGGCAAAGAACTGCAGTAATATGTTTTAGATGGATTTAATTGTATAATGCATTTTGTTCCCGTATTCACTCTGATTAACTAGACTGTATTTGGGTCAGAAGCGCAGACATCTGGAGCAAGAGCACAGACAAATTATTGCTAAATTAAGATGTTGTTTTCACATCAGCTTTTGACTAGGAGCCAAAGTTTACTCCGTACTAAATAAAACAAAACAAAAATGTTAATCTACAACCATTGCAATGCTCAAACAGTGACATAAACTTAACATCTTTTCTTAAGTATTTTGTGAGTTGCAGATTTGCCATGCAAAACATGATATGATACTGCCACCTATTGGCAGTTTATAGCTACGACTACTGTTAATATGCAAGTGGAACGTAACAGTATTAAGGTTAGGGTTATTGTTAGGTATGGTTTATGTTTATGGTTAGGGTTAGGGTTTAGGGTAGGGAGATCCCAAGGATCCCGGATAGCACTAGCTGTGGAGAAAGGTCAGGGGGCTGAGATTGGGGTCAGTCAAAGTCAGTCGTTCCCACACCCTTTACAGTTCTTAACATGTTTTTCTTAGACCCACCACATAATCTAAATCAATGTGTCTGAACAGGCCCCAGTGTTTAGCCGCTACCCAGAGGGAGTTATCTGTGACCCTCCTCTGGGTCCCGTCCCACCATATGGGAACCACTGAGAAGGGGGTCCAGTCAAGACACCATCCCAACTCTATTTGTGTACCTTCTCCCTGCATTGTGCACTGGTTCGTTCCCACTCAAGGATTTAAAATAATTGAAATAGTGGTTGAATTGGCTGAACAGATATCAGTCCAGTCCTTTTATATCCATGAGGGGAGTGAACAAGTGCACACTTCGGGGAGAAGGGAGAGTATTATAATTAGGCTGAAGACACTATACTCGTACCCCAAGCCTTATATTTGCTTGTACCCTCTATGGTTCAGTGACAAGGATGATGGTGGCTCACCCTCGCCCCCTGTTGGTGATATTGCTGCAGCTGCTCCTCTCCTGCTTGCCCGCGCTCGGATACTCCAACAGATTCTTCTACCAAGACATTCTCAACGGAAACGGCAATGGAGAGAGTAGGAGCATGCACTTATGTTTTATGAATGAAGAGTTGAACATGAGTACATGCCTTAGGTAGGGGCAATGCATCCACCTTCCATGTAACATACACAAATGTTTTGCAATTGAAAACGATAGTGAGCCTTTCTTATTGAACAAGTTCAGGTAGTTCCTCCCTCTTTCAGTCCCTTGGTGCCTAATGAACACGACCCATAAATGGCTTATCAATTTAAACTCTCAGAGGAGGTTGCACAGACCCAAATGAAGTCTGACTCACTGCTGTTTTGTGTGTATTTTCCTTTCTAGTCCACTTTAACGGTGTAAAGCTCCATGTGGACTCCTCCCAGCCCTCTGTGTTCGCTTTGCGGGGGAGTAACGCAACCCTACCCTGCCGATACTGGTATGAGCCAGATTTGAGCTCCCCCAGGAGGGTGCGGGTGAAGTGGTCCTGGCTGCCCGTCGTGGGGGGCCATGAGACAGACGTTCTAGTGGCCATCGGGCCCCGCATTCACAGCTTTGGGGATTTCAGGTACTCTAGCTATTCTTGATGCAGGCCCGATCATTCTAAAACCATTATGATCATTTGTGTTTAGTGAGTGTTTTTATTTCTATACTGTAGTTCTTAAGATCCCGCCTTTGATTTTTATAGTTTCAATTTTTTTATTTTGTATTCCTTTAATTTCTATACTGTCATACTTTCATTGTTATAATTGTGTCACAAATTCCTTATTATGTACCTTTCATTTCTTTTACTGCATTTTGGTGAATTCAGGGCTTCCTCGCAAAGACATCTGTCGAAATGGGACTTCACTGTATAAATAAAGGTTACATAAAAAAAGGCTTAATTCACACTCGGCAGAAGTGGAAAAAGTACCCAATTGTCATACTTGAGTAAAAGTAAAGCTATCTTAAAACTTCTTTTGGGTCCCCTGCGGGGCGGTTGAGCTAACGTAGGTTAAATGTAATTAGCATGAGGTTGTAAATGACTCAATATTTTTTTTAAGCCACCCAGTAAAATACTACTGGTGTAAAAGTCCAAAAGTATCTGGTCTTAAATATACATAAGTATCAAAAGTCAATGTGAATGCTTTAAATTAAATTCCTTATATTAAGCAAACCAGACTGTCAGATTCTTGATTTAAAGATTCACAGCCAGGGGCACACTCCAAAACTCAGACACAATTGGCCAACGCAACATGAGTTGAGTTCACCAGAGCAGACGCGGGGGGGATGGTGTGTTATATTGATACGTGTGTGAATTGGACACATTTTGCTGTCCTGCCTGAGCGTTTCAATGTAACAAGCACTTTTGGGTGGCTGAGTCAGGGCTTGTCAGGAAAAATATATGGGAATAAAAAGTGTATTTTCTTTAGGAATGAAGTGGAGTTAAAGTTGACAAACATATGAATATTCAACTAAAGTACAGATACCCCAAAAACTACATAGGTAGTACTTCAAAGTATTTTTTTTGTTACTTTACACCACTGACACTCTGGGCTGTATAGATGAGGAAAAATGCATTTCACACAACTGTTGTGATACAATGGATCATTTTGAGTTTGCCTGCACAAAAATGTTTCTGCATCTGTTGAACACATGGATGATAACAAAGTCCTGTATTTATCTCTCAGGGACCGGGTGCGTCTCAGACAGGACTCACCAGGAGATGCTTCGCTGGTCATGACTGAACTCCAGCTCAATGACACGGGTCGTTACCGCTGTGAGGTCATCGACGGGCTGGAGGACAAGAGCGCCACTGTCGACCTCGAGCTACGAGGTAGACTATATTATAGTGCCGTATAACAACCTCATTTGTGAGTGTCACCCAGCCCCTCCCATCACTACTGTACTCACACACAATTAAGGTGCAAATCTGCAATATGTACAGCTATTATGTGGTCATTTAAATGAATTATATATTATAAAGCCTATCAATTGAATCTTGAAAAATATAATGGATTTGTTTAGTACTGTTCATCTGCCTTACCCCATCTTATTGATGTCATGTACTGTCATGCACTACATCTAAAGTTCTCTCTTTGGGTTGAAGTGGTACATTGGTCCAGCCACATCCCTCAGCTTCAACTAAGTTAGGCTAACCAAGTAAGGCTGCTGTTTGGCTGACAAACTAATGAAGGATTATGCCTTAAAAGTCATTACATATCTCTTGCTCCCCTCCAGGTGTGGTATTTCCCTACCAGCCTCCTCACGGCCGTTACAACCTGACCTACCATGATGCCCAGCAAGTCTGCCAGGAGCAGGACTCCACTCTGGCCACCTTCGAGCAGCTGTTCCAGGCCTGGGAGGAGGGGCTGGACTGGTGCAACGCAGGTTGGCTGGCTGACGGGACAGTGCAGTACCCAATCACCAAGCCCCGGAGCCCCTGTGGGGGGCTAGGCCTCGCCCCGGGGGTTAGGAGCTACGGTAGACGCCACCGCCACCTCCACCGATACGACGTCTTCTGTTTCTCCTCCTCCCTCCGAGGTGAGACACACACACACACACTATACAGGTACACACACACACACACACACTATACAGGTACACACACACACACACACACACACTATACAGGTACACACACTATACAGGTACACACTATACAGGTGCAGATATAGAGATAATTCACCCTACAACTAGAGTCAAGCACAGTCCATCTATTGTGTAACATTCTGTTATATGCATTTGAAGAAATCTGCAATTGACTCTTACTGTAACTTTCATTTTGTGGTGAACTTTCAGTGAGCTCCCTTAGATGCATAACTTTGAATTGATCACCTTATACACCTCCGGTCTCTGCCATGTCCTCTTCTCCAGGTAAGGTCTACTACCTCCAGCTCCCCCAGAAGCTCAACCTCACTGAGGCCCAGCAGGCGTGCTTCAACGACGGGGCCCAGATAGCCAAGGTGGGCCAGCTCTACGCCGCCTGGAAGTTCATGGGCCTGGACCGCTGTGATGCCGGATGGCTTGCTGACGGGAGCCTGCGCTACCCCATCACCAACCCCCGCCGCAACTGTGGCCCCATGGAACCAGGGGTGCGCAGCTTTGGGTTCCCCCCTCCATACCAGAAGCATGGGGTGTACTGCTACAGTGCAGGTACGCGGTAAATCTGATATACGTGGTAAAAGTACATACCACCCTCAGGTCATACCATTTACATCTCTCGTAGTAGGTAGGGGAACAAACTGAAATCCACATGAATGAATGTTGACATGCATAGAAATTCAAGATGCTATGGTGAGAGGGCTGTGCTATGATGTAAAGCTGTGGTATGGTGTGTGAGGGCCTCTACTGGGGTGAAGGCTTGATAATAATACTGGGATACGATGGCCTGGTGGTTGTGTTTCAGGGTTATAGTCCTCGCTAGTCTGTCAGCCTCCCTTGTGATTTAGACAAGCAGGTTAGCAACGCCATGCTGAACAACATGCATGTTCCACATGGGGTTAGCCACTCACTGTAACAAAAGGGACATT
The DNA here is from genome assembly GCF_029448725.1 of Salvelinus fontinalis. Classification (NCBI taxonomy): domain Eukaryota; kingdom Metazoa; phylum Chordata; class Actinopteri; order Salmoniformes; family Salmonidae; genus Salvelinus; species Salvelinus fontinalis. The sequence continues at coordinate 87,646,127 of NC_074668.1, forward strand.
TTGTTCAATGACTTCTCCCTGGATTGGGATGTCCTTGCTCTTTATGTTAAAGGGTATCTTTTTTCTAGAAGTTTTACCTCATATTCATTATATTTAGGACAATACCAGTCTATATATGGAAATGGCGCGTTTCAATGTTTTGTTGTCAAAAAGATGGAAGAAAGGGTTGTAACCAAATTACTCCCAGTGATGTCGTCTGTCATTTTCAAATGAAAACAAAGGCTTTCATACAATGGCTTTCCAGTCTTCAAAAATCATTGTTTTAATTTGAAAATGGCTCCCGGTGATATCACCAGGCGTATTCTTCTCAGAACCTTTTCTTCTACCTTGGGTGCATTCGTAAATTCACTCTGGCTATCTACTCCGATTTCAGAGCACTATCGTCTGAGTGTGCCAGAGTGCAGAATAATTGATGAATTTGCGAACTCTCAACACCTGTTGAATATGGCCAGTGTCAGTAAACGTCGGCATAAAAGCATAATTTAATTGTTGCCAACAGCACAGTTACAGTCACCAACACTCTAGATAACATGGTCAGAGGGAAGTGTTCTCTCATTTATGTCTGGAAGTAGCTAGCAAGCTAGCTAACTTTAGCCAGTTAGTTTGGGTGCTTGACTGCCGTTGTGAGGCCAGAACGCTCAGAACAACCTTACTCCTCGGCCAGAGCATCCAGTGTTCGCTCTGAATGCTCCGAGTGCCAAACACTCTGAATTTACGAATGGACAATCTGACAACTCTCTGAATTTACGAACGCCCAGAGCACACTCTGAGCGCTCTCTAGCACTCCAGAGTGAATTTACGAGCGCACCCCTTGTTGACTACAAAACCATTTCACATATGCAGACACTGGTATGGTGCTGGATGTAACAAATATGAGGTTAAACTGTGAAGTGTTCGTTGAATTAATCTATGACTGATCCTCTAATTTCATGTATGAATATTATACTTAATAATATTATAATATTAATATGTTTTACCAATAATTCTGGACCCACCTAAATCTTGCTGTAGGCTATAATGTGATCCACCACTAAGTATGAATGAATCTGTATTTAAACTCTGACCTCAGCTTCAACTGCAATATTATGCATATTTTATTTATACTTCATGTATTGTATTTATCTGCTGTACACTCTTTGTAAACATATTTGTGTATGACATAGGAGCTGAACTCAGAATTAATAAGTAATTAATTATCAAGAATAATCAGTTATGTGATGATTTATAAGCTGTTATTATGTTTATCTCAAAAACAAGTACTTATCTTTTATACTGTATGGCCTGTACCTCACTTGGTTGGTTTGATTATGTAGGTGGTGGGTTTTAACATGGTTTTAGATGATAACGGACACGTATACTAACTTATTTTTGTAAAATAAATAGTAAACATTTTGATTAATGTGTTAATGATTTTGCGTACTTTGGAGGCATGCTTGGTTTGTTTGTGTTTTTATAACGTTCAGTTCAATTCAAACATTAAATCCTTGCACATGTACCAGGCTTAGCAGTGTTGCTTCCTCGCTCACAACATCCTTACCAGTACTTGATCTTGCGCCCTCTGCCTCGCCAACACAGGTGACCACCCTGCTTGACAACGTACTAACCAATTGTGCCACACAAAAAAAGATCCAATTCAATGGCACTATTGGCGACATTTCAAGCTGCGGAGTGAGCTAACAGCACGATCTTATTTCCGTTACACTCACACCAGAGGAAGCTGGTGGGAGGAGCTATAGGAGGACGGGCTCATTGTAATGACTGGAATGGAATGAATGGAACCGAGTCAAACATGGTTTCCATATGTTTGATGTGTTTGATACAGTTCCATTTATTCCATTCAGCCAATTACAATGAGCCCATCCTCCTATAGCTCCTCCCATCCGCCTCCTCTGACTCACACACAACCCAGCTAATAATTCCTATGTCTGAAACCTTTGTGGAATGTTATGTTTTACTGTTCTCCTTACGTGAAAGTGTCCAGTTCTTTGTGAGTTTCGGCAATGTTTCATTTAAGTCAATGACCACATCACCAGATTATAATTAGCATGTTTTGCCATGAAGTTTTTAACATGTTCAGAAAAATGTTAAGGTTGGGATTCAATGCAATTGCGGGTTATAGTTATTGAGGCTTTTAAAGGCAATGTTCCCGCGTTTGTGAAGATCCCATTCACGATAAACACTCAAAATGTTGGCTCAATCATGTATTAAAGTTGTTAATAGCAGTGTAATCACTAAAACATGATTACAATGCTATTAACAACTGTAATACATGATTACAATGCTATTAACAACTGTAATACATGATTACAATGCTATTAACAACTGTAATACATGATTACACTGCTATTAACAACTGTAATACATGATTACAATGCTATTAACAACTGTAATACATGATTACAATGCTATTAACAACTGTAATACATGATTACAATGTTATTAACAACTTTAATACATGATTACAATGCTATTAACAACTGTAATACATGATTACACTGCTATTAACAACTTTAATACATGATTACGCTGCTATTAACAACTGTAATACATGATTACGCTGCTATTAACAACCAATACATGATTACAATGTTATTAACAACTTTAATACATGATTACAATGCTATTAACAACTTTAATACATGATTACACTGCTATTAACAACTGTAATACATGATTACACTGCTATTAACAACTGTAATACATGATTATAATGTTATTAACAACTTTAATACATGATTACAATGTTATTAACAACTTTAATACATGATTACACTGCTATTAACAACTTTAATACATGATTACACTGCTATTAACAACTGTAATACATGATTACACTGCTATTAACAACTGTAATACATGATTACAATGTTATTAACAACTTTAATACGTGATTACAATGTTATTAACAACTTTAATACATGATTACAATGTTATTAACAACTTTAATACATGATTACACTGCTATTAACAACTGTAATACATGATTACACTGCTATTAACAACTGTAATACATGATTACACTGCTATTAACAACTTTAATACATGATTACAATGCTATTAACAACTGTAATACATGATTACACTGCTATTAACAACTGTAATACATGATTACACTGCTATTAACAACTGTAATACATGATTACACTGCTATTAACAACTGTAATACATGATTACACTGCTATTAACAACTGTAATATATGATTACACTGCTATTAACAACTGTAATACATGATTACACTGCTATTAACAACTGTAATACATGATTACACTGCTATTAACAACTGTAATACATGATTACACTGCTATTAACAACTGTAATACATGATTACACTGCTATTAACAACTGTAATACATGATTACACTGCTATTAACAACTGTAATACATGATTACACTGCTATTAACAACTGTAATACATGATTACACTGCTATTAACAACTGTAATATATGATTACACTGCTATTAACAACTGTAATACATGATTACACTGCTATTAACAACTGTAATACATGATTACACTGCTATTAACAACTGTAATATATGATTACACTGCTATTAACAACTGTAATACATGATTATAATGTTATTAACAACTTTAATACATGATTACAATGTTATTAACAACTTTAATACATGATTACACTGCTATTAACAACTTTAATACATGATTACACTGCTATTAACAACTGTAATACATGAGTACAATGCTATTAACAACTGTAATACATGATTACAATGCTATTAACAACTGTAATACATGATTACAATGCTATTAACAACTGTAATACATGATTACAATGCTATTAACAACTGTAATACATGATTACACTGCTATTAACAACTGTAATACATGATTACACTGCTATTAACAACTGTAATACATGATTACACTGCTATTAACAACTGTAATATATGATTACACTGCTATTGACAACTGTAATACATGATTACACTGCTATTGACAACTGTAATACATGATTACACTGCTATTGACAACTGTAATACATGATTACAATGCTATTGACAACTTTAATACATGATTACAATGCTATTGACAACTTTAATACATGATTACAATGCTATTGACAACTTTAATACATGATTACACTGCTATTAACAACTGTAATACATGATTACACTGCTATTAACAACTGTAATACATGATTACAATGCTATTAACAACTTTAATACATTATTTTATTTGTTTATTTAACCAGGTAAGCTAGTTTGAGAACAAGTTCTCATTTACAACTGTGACCTGGCCATGATAAAGCAAAGCAGTGCGACACAAACAACAACACAGAGTTACACATGGAATAAACAAGCGTACCATCAATAACACAATAGAAAAAAAGAAAGTCTATATACAGTGTGTGCAAATGGCGTGAGGAGGTAAAGCAATAAATAGGCCATAGTAGCGAAGTAATTACAATTTATCAAATTAGCACTGGAGTGATGGTTGAGGAGATGGTGATGTGCAAGTAGAAATACTGGTGTGCAAAAGAGCAGAAAAGTAAATAAAAACAATATGGGGATGAGGTAGGTAGATTGGGTGGGCTATTTACAGATGGGCTGTGTGCAGCGATCTGTTAGCTTCTCAGATAGCTGATGTTTAAAGTTAGTGAGGGAAATATAAGTCTTCAGCTTCAGCGATTTTTGCAATTCGTTCCGGTCATTGGCAGTAGAGAACAGGAAGGAAAGGTGGCCAAAGGCGGTGTTGGCTTTGGGGATGACCAGTGAGATATACCTGCTGGAACGTGTGCTACGGGTGGGTGTTGTTATCATGACCAGTGAGCTGAGATAAGGTGGGGCTTTACCTAGCATAGACTTATAGATGACCCGGAGCCAGTGGGTCTGGCTACGAATATGTAGCGAGGGCCAGCCGACTAGAGCATACAGGTCTCAGTGGTGGGTGGTATAAGGGGCATTGGTGACAAAACAGATGGCACTGTGATAGACTGCATCCAGTTTGCTGAGTAGAGTATTGGAAGCTATTTTGTAAATGACATCGCCGAAGTCGAGGATCAGTAGGATAGTCAGTTTTACGAGGGTAGGTTTGGCGGCGTGAGTGAAGGAGGCTTTGTTGTGAAATAGGAAGCCGATTCTAGATTTAATTTTGGATTGGAGATGTTTAATATGAGTCTGGAAGGAGAGTTTACAGTCTAACCAGACACCTAGGTAGTTGTAGTTGTCCACATATTCTAAGTCAGAACCGTCCAGAGTAGTGATACTAGTCGGTTGCAGGCAGCGAACGGTTGAAAAGCATACATTCGGTTTTACTAGCGTTTAAGAGCAGTTGAAGGCCACAGAAGGAGTGTTGTATGGCATTGAAGCTCATTTGGAGATTTGTTAACACAGTGTCCAAGGAAGGGCCAGATGTATACAGAATGGTGTCGTCTCCGTAGAGGTGGATAAGGGAATCACCCGCAGCAAGAGCGACATCGTTGATATATACATAGAAAAGAGTCGGCCCGAGAATTGAACCCTGTGGTACCCCCATAGAGACTGCCAGAGGTCTGGACAACAGGCCCTCCGATTTGACACACTGAACTTTGTCTGAGAAGTAGTTGGTGAACCAGGCGAGGCAGTCATTTGAGAAACCAAGGCTGTTGAGTCTGCCGATAAGAATACGGTGATTGACAGAGTCGAAAGCCTTGGCCAATTAGTGAGGGAGAGCCTCAAATAACCCCTTCATTTGTATATATCCACTGTGTACATTAATTGCGTCAAAGTTGGTCAACATGTAAGCGCAAGTCTGACAATTTTATCCCCATAATGCAACACACTTGGAAAGGTGGTGACCAACAATGGTCAACGACTTTATAAAACAGAGCCACTCGTACACACGCAATTCCTAATGAGCCATGTACAACTGCCTTACCCCATCACAAACCCAAAATATGTTGTTTTACTCCATTGTTTGTAAACATTGTCTTTGTAAACAAACAATGTATTGCTTTAAAACATGGTTAAAACTATTATTTAGATCTCATGGACTGTCTGCCTTTGCACCTGTGGTTACATTGCTCCAGTCCTATCCCTCAGCTTTATTTCAATTCCAGTGGCAGGGCTGTTGTTTGGCTGAAACATAGAATTACATTACAGTGATTACATATCTCTTGCTCCCCTCCAGTTGTGGTGTTTCCCTACCAGCCTCCTCACGGCCGCTACAACCTGACCTACCATGATGCTCAGCAAGTCTGCCAGGAGCAGGACTCCACTCTGGCCACCTTCGAGCAGCTGTTCCAGGCCTGGGAGGAGGGTCTGAACTGGTGCAACGCAGGCTGGCTGGCTGACGGGACAGTGCAGTACCCCATCACCAAGCCCAGAAGGCCCTGTGGGGGACTCGGTCTCGCCCCCGGGGTTAGGAGTTACGGTAGTCGCCACCGCCACCTCCACCGCTACGACGTGTTTTGCTCCTCCTCCCCCCTCCGAGGTGAGAGATTTTTAGACTGCTGTACATCCCATAGAGAAAGATCAACACTGTGTAACTGGATGCGAACACTCTTAGGAAAAAAAGGTTCCAAAAGGGTTCTTCGGCTGTCCCAATAGGAGAACTCTTTTAGGTTCCACGTAGAACCATTTTTGGTTCCAGGTAGAACCCTTTTGGGTTTCAGGTAGAATCCTCTGTGGAAAGGGTTCTACATGGAACCCAAAAGTTTTTTTAAAGGGTTCTCCTATGGGGACAGCCGAAGAACAATTTTAGGTTCTAGATAACACCTTTTTTTCTAAGAGTGTAGCTTTAAATATGCTAAACTTGGATTTGGATGGGTAGACAATACAGTTTCCCTTTCTCTTCTCCAGGTAAGGTCTACTACCTCCGGCTCCCCCAGAAGCTCAACCTCACTGAGGCCCAGCAGGCGTGCTTCAATGACGGGGCCCAGATAGCCAAGGTGGGCCAGCTCTATGTCGCCTGGAGGTTCATGGGCCTGAACCACTGTGATGCCGGATGGCTCGCCGACGGGAGCCTGCGCTACCCCATCACCAAACCCAGCCGCAACTGTGGCCCCATGGAACCAGGGGTGCGCAGCTTTGGGTTCCCCCCTCCATACCAGAAGCATGGGGTGTACTGCTACAGTGCAGGTATGCAGTAAATCTGATAGATGTGATAAATCTACATATCACCAATCTCACATCTCTTCTAGTATGGTAACAGATCACAATCCACAAATGAATAGGTGTATCTCATGACTAGAAATTCTAGAATTACTATATTAGGATGCGAAGGTTGTGTTATGGTGTGAAGTTGTGAGAATTTCTAATGTAGCTGGGGCCTGCTAAAAACAACTGGGAGAATTATCTGTCTGTACTTAGTGGCTGTACATGTTTACTATGGTCCTCCTTGTGACCAGCCACCCTTGTTATTTACACCAGCAGGTTAGCAGTACCATGGTGAACATGCATTTCTCATACAGGATTAAACACTCATTGCATCTAGCCTGTGGTCTCTCTGTTCTCTCTCTCAAATCAGGAACATTTGTCATAGTCCACCATTCAAGGACCTGAGATTTCCTTGCTCTGTTTTTTTGCCGGTATTTGATAGGGACAGATATAATCTAGAGATTGAATGAACAACAGTCAGATGCAATGCACCATCATACCTGAGCTAATTTCCAGTGGTTGTCCTCAGATTATCATTGAAGTACACTAGTTAGTATTAAAACATCTACACAGTTGTTCTGATGTCATGAGCCAGATCTTAACACTATGCATATCTATGACTGTTGATAGATGTGTCACAGTGTGATATTGTAATATAATGTATGAATACTATACCTACATTTTGGACCAATAATGGTCAACAACTTTAGTACATTATGGACCCACCTAAATCTTGCTGTAGCCTATAATGTGATCCCTCACTATGTGTGAATGAACCTGTAGTTAAACCCGGACCTCAGCTTTAACTGTAATATTATGCGTATTGTTAGTTAAACTCATGTATTGTATACATTTACTGTTCTCTCTTTGTAAACATTTTCCTGTACGACATAGGAGCTGATCTCAGCTGATATTTTTGTTAAATAAATTGTCTACCTTAAGAGGCTTTTGATTAATGTGTTAATGATTGTGCGAGGCATGCTTGGTTTGTTTGTGTTTCTAAAACCATTCAATTCAATCCAAAAATGTAATCCTTCACACACAATCCGCAAAGCCGAAGACAGGAAAGACTAGTAATATCTGTGTTTGAGAAACAATATCTCTTATTGTAGTATAGAAAACGACTATAAACAACTTATTTCTATATATGGGGCACACTTGCCTGTTTTTGCAAAGCCTGTTTTTGCATGGGCAGCGCCAGGGATTAAAGAGGAAATCTGCAGTTGCTACATTCATTGTTAGACTTTTTAATGAATTATAATTACCCATTGATTCATGAAGAATATAACTTATACAGTAGATGAGCTTAGTTTAACTGTCGCACCCCATCAGAACCCAAAATGTAAGATTGTTTAACTCCATTGTTTGCAAACAATGTACAAGTAAACAAACACTTTGTAGCCGCAAAACATAGTTGAAACTATCATTTTGATATAATGGATGGTTAGTCTTTGTAATCCTTAGCTCTGTCCATTACTTTGCGAGTGGTTACATTTCTCCAGCTCCATCCCTCAGCTGTTTACTAAATCAGTGGTGTGGTAAACGCTTTGTTATTGTTCAAACTGCAGATTTCCCATATAGGGTATTCACTATTTTATAGAAGTTAACTGCGTTGGACTTCCCATGGGTTAATGAGGGATCACAGAATTCCATTTAGGTACGCAGGAGGGAAAAGCCAATGAATTATAGTCCTGAGCAAACATTCCAGCACTGCAGATGGAAGTGAATTACCAACATTGACTTTATGCCTGTTTACACACTCTAGCACAGTAGCTGATGGTATGCGCCTTTTCAGTTTATTTATGAACCACCAATAAACTCATAGAATAAAGTAGAAGAAATACTTTAAAATGGAAGTATTTTCTCCAGCGCCGGGGAGGGCTGCCATCTTATCCAACCATGCTATTTTGTTCGTTTTTTCGCGTTGTTTGTAACTTGTTTTGTACATAATGTTGCTGCTACCATCTCTTATGACCGAAAAGAGCTTCTGAACATCAGAACTGCGATTACTCACCTCAAATTGGACGAGGAGTTCTTCTTCAATGAGTTGGACATGAGGGATATATTACAGACACCCGACCAGGCCCAGATCCCCGTGATTCGCTGGAAAAGGAAACAGGTTTCGCGGAAAGAGATCAGGATGCCTTGTGAGGATCAGGTGACGAGTGGCTAATCTGCCCTTGCCTTCTGTTCTGCTAGCTAATGTTCAATCGCTGGAAAATAAATGGGGTGAACTGAAAGCACATATATCCTACCAACAGGACATTAAAAACTGTAATATCTTATATTTCACCGAGTCGTGGCTGAACGACGACATTAAGAACATACAGCTGGCGGGTTATGCACTCTATCGGCAGGACAGAACAGCAGCCTCAGGTAAGACACGGGGTGGGGGCCTATGCATATTTGTAAACAATAGCTGGTACACGATATCTAAGGAAGTCTCAAGGTTTTACCCGTCTGAGGTAGAGTATCTCATGATAAGCTGTAGTCCACACTATCTACCTAGAGAGTTTCAATCTGTATATTTTTTGTAGCTGTCTACATACCACCACAGACTGAGACTGGCCCTAAAACTGGACTCAATGAGCTGAAATTCCGCCATAAGCAAACAGGAAAACACTCACACAGAGGCGGCGCTCCTAGTGGCCGGGGACTTTAATGCAGGGAAACTTAAATCAGTTTTAACTCATTTCTATCAGCATGTTAAATGTGCAACCAGAGGGGAAAAAATTCCATACCACTTTTACGCCACACACAGAGACGCGTACAAAGCTCTCCCTCACCCTTCATTTGGCAAATCTGACCATAACTCTATCCTCCTGATTCCTGCTTACAAGCAAAAATTAAAGCAGGAAGCACCAGTGATCAGATGAAGCAGATTCTAAACTAAAGGACTGTTTTGCTAGCACAGACTGGAATATGTTCTGGGATTCTTCCGATGGCATTGAGGAGTACACATCAGTCACTGGCTCTATCAATAAGTGCATTGAGAACATCGTCCCCACAGTGACTGTACGTACATACCCCAACCAGAAGGCTTGGATTACAGGCAACATTCGCACTGAGCTAAAGGGTAGAGCTTCCACTTTCAAGGAGCGTGACTCTAACCCGGAAGCTTATAAGAAATCTCGCTATGCCCTCCGGCGAACCATCAAACAGGCAAAGCGTCAATACAGGACTAAGATCGAATCGTACTACACCGGCTCCGACACTCGTTGGATGTGAAGGGGCTTGCAAACTATTACAGGCTACAAAGGGAAACACAGCCGAGAGCTGCCCAGTGACACGAGCTTACCAGACGAGCTAAATAACTTCTATGCTCGCTTCGAGGCAACTAATACTGAAACATGCATGAGAGCATCAGCTGTTCCGGACGACTGTGTGATCACGCTCTCCACAGCTGATGTGAGTAAGACCTTTAAACAGGTCAACATTCACAAGACCGCTGGGCCAGACGGATTACCAGGACGTGTACTCCGAGCATGCGCTGACCAACTGGCAAGTGTCTTCACTGACATTTTCAACCTCTCCCTGTCTGAGTCTGTAATATCAACATGTTTCAAGCAGACCACAATAGTCCCTGTGCCCAAGAACACTAAGGTAACCTGCCTAAATGACTACCAACCCGTAGCATTCACGTTGGTAGCAATGAAATGCTTTGAAAGGCTGATCATGGCTCACACCCACACCATTATCCCAGAAAACCAAGACCCACTCCAATTTGCATACCGCATCAACAGATCCACAGATGATGCCATCTCTATTGTATTCTACACTGCCCTTTCCCACCTGCACAAAAGGAACACCTATGTGAGAATGCTATTCATTGACTACAGCTCAGCGTTCAACATCATGGTGCCCTCAAAGCTTATCATTAAGCTAAGGGCCCTGGGACTAAACACCTCCCTCTGCAACTGGATCTTGGACTTCCTGACGGGCCGCCTCCAGGTGGTAAGGGTAGGTAACAACACATCCGCTATACTGATCCTCAACACGGGGGCCCCTCAGGGGTGCGTGCTCAGTCCCCTCCTGTACTCCCTGTTCACTCATGACTGCACGGCCAGGCACGACTCCAACACCATCATTAAGTTTTCTGATGACACAACAGTGGTAGGCCTGATCACCAACAACGATGGGACAGATTATAGGGAGGATGTCAGAGACCTGACCTTGTGGTGCAAGGACAACAAATTCTCCCTCAACGTGATCAAGACAAAGGAGATGATTGTGGACTACAGGAAAGGGAGGACCGAGCACGCCCCCATTCTCATCGACGGGGCTTTAGTGGAGCAGGTTCCTTGGCGTCCACATCACCAACAAACTAACATGGTCCAAGCACATCAAGACAGTCGTGAAGAGGGCACGACAAAACCTATTCCCCCTCAGGATACTGAAAAGATTTGGCATGGGTCCTCAGATCCTCAAAAGGTTATACAGCTGCACCATCGAGAGCATCCTTATGGGTTGCATCACTGCCTGGTATGGCAACAGCTCGCCCTCCGACCACAAGGCACTACCGAGGGTAGTGCGTGCGGCCCAGTACATCACTGGGGCCAAGCTTCCTGCCATCCAGGACCTCTATAACAGGCGGTGTCAGAGGAAGGCCCACAAAATTGTCAAAGACTCCAGCCACCCTAGTCATAGACTGTTCTCTCTGTTACCACACGGCAAGCAGTACCCGAGCGCCAAGTCTAGGTCCAAGAGGCTTCTAAACACCTTCTACCCCCAAGCCATAAGACTCCTGAACAGCTAGTTAAAATGGCTACCCAGACTATTTGCATTTCCCCCCCACGCTGCTGCTACTCTCTGTTATTATATATACATAGCCACTTTAAAACTCTACCTACGTGTACATAATTAGCTCAATTACCTCGACACCGGTGCCACCACACATTGACACATTGACTCTGTACCGGTACCCCCTCTATATAGCCCCGCTATTGTTATTTACTGCTGCTCTTTAATTATTTGTTATTCTTGTATTTTTTTTAGGTCTTTTCTTAAAACTGCATTGTGGTTAAGGGCTTGTAGGTAAGCATTTCACTGTAAGGTCTACACCTGGTGTTGCCTATGCTGTCAAAGCGCTAATGGGCTCTCTTTCTATCTCAATATTTCCAACCGATCAGCTTCATGGAACAACCAACAGAGGGTGCAACAGGCAAGAGAGAGATTGTAAGATAGTGACAGAGAGGACGAGAAGAGAGAGAGTGTGTTGGAGAGAATATGGGAGAGAAAGTGTGGAAGACAGAGTGACTGTGAGTGATGGGTGAGAGAGTGAGAGAGACAAACAGAAAGAGAGAGAGATGGGAGAGAGAAAGAGCACACAGCCAGGAGTTCTGGGCCAGGGAGGTGAACCAGTGTGGCCAGACAGAGAGACAGTCAGTCAGGGGGAGGGAGGGAGGGAAAGAGGGAAGGAGGGAGTAGGCAAGGCAAAGAGGGGACCACAAACAGGCCTCTATTCAGTCACACTCACAGAGCTAAACTGACGGCAACCCACCCTGTTGGCAAATAGAAATGTACCATAATTGGATTATTCCTCATGACTCTGTAATATCCTGTTTATACTGAACCAGCTGCCTCAGAAACAGTGAGTCGACTGAGACTGATGGGAGGTGAAAGGGGTCTTTTGTTGCCTCTACCTAGAATGTTTGGGAGACACTCCCAGAATTAGAGGGATGTGATTGATCTTTGTTGTGTGTCAATCCTATTAAACACTCTGACCTAAAAGACCATGCCAATATACTATCCATTTGAACATACATTTTTCACTGTGTAACATGCTCCGCACACAGAAAGTGAATGAAATCAAGAGAAAGTAACAATTAAAGTATCTTTATTTGGCATGTTTTGGAACAAATGTTGAATACAGACATTGGAAGACAAACAGTTCATTTCAGGCACATTTGGGTACATTCTGTAGAGCTCCATAAGTCTAGAACCTCTACACCTCTTGATACTCATGATGTTCTCAGTATGTGGTTTATTGGGCCTGTTCATGCACAGGGTCAGTCGCTCTCACACAACCCACTAGACACAGACGTTAGATCAACATCTAGTTTTGACTGTCAACTAACGTGAACTCAAAGTAAAATCAACAATCATGCTAACCATCTCATTGGATTTAGGATACAAGTTAGGTGAAAAAAAGACAAGTATACCCGAAATCCTTTACTTTGATCACTTTTTGCAAATCCAATCAGTTTTCCACTTTGATTCAATGTCATCACATAGATCTTTGCTGTTATAATGTAGATCTTTGCTGTTATAATGACATGGAAACAACGTTGATTCAACCAGTTAGTGCCTAGTGGGAAACAGAAGAAAACAGGAGAAGTGTTCAGGTAACTGATCCCGTGCTCCATTTCAGAACATCTTGCTCCTGTTTTGTGCAGTTCACAACCCTAAACAGATGGCAGAGTCGGGAGAGTTGCAGGAGTGCTCTACACCAGTGTTTCTCAACCTCTGGTCCGTGGACCGGCACCTTTCCCTGGGACGTGGCTGACAGGTCCCTCAGGCGGTTAGTTGTCAAGGGTGTCATCGTTTGCCAATCACTGGTAGTAAAAGGTTGCTAAACACTGCTCTGCACCCCTTTGTCAAGTTGCTTCAGCTGCTTTGGAGACAATCATCCCTCAGCAATGCCAGGAGGCATTTCAGTCCTTTTGATTTTATACACTAGACCTGGCATTGTGTTATTATCTTCTAAAAACTCTTAATACTTTCAGCCCTGTAGGGGTACAGTAAAAAGCAATGGTGTGTGGAACTTTAAATGACACTCTTCTGTCATCTGAAGTTCCAGGTAGAGAATTGCTTTAAGCCTGTTCTTTGTGGAACCTCTGTCATCTCTTTGATTGGTATATGGTTTATGATTGCAGGTGAAGCTTTTGGCCAGCAAGACATATGACGACGTGTTGAAGGAGGAGGCACAGCCTCCTGTAAACATAAACAATGAATGAAGCATCTATATATTCATCAGATATATCAGCAGGTTATGCACACAATACAAAACTGAAGGACTACAAGCGATTCAAATGGCCATGGATCTGGAGTTTAAGTAAATGTGTCTGCTGAGGTTTTTCTGTGAAACAAAACAGACAATGAAGAGAAACATTTGATCTGAAAGCTACTGCAGTTGTTTAAACTGGTCCCACAGAGTTGCTATGCACTGCACAACCTTGTGTGAGACGACAAAAGTGTCAAACCGACCAATGACATTCATCCGTTTGGTCCTGCTTAGGCCAACAACGTTGACAAACCAAGGGGTCAATTCCGATTCAATTCCAATCCCCTCAGGAAATAAATACAGTGAATTTCAATGAATTCAATGAATTAACTGACTGAAATTGAAATGGAATTGACCCCAACCCTGTTTTTTTTTATTCTACCGTGTCACTACTGAACCTGAGAGAGAAGTTGAGTACTTTCTCTCTTGTTTGAGAAGTTGAGTCCTCTCTCTCTTGTTTGAGAAGTTGAGTCTCTCTCTCTTGTTTGAGAAGTTGAGTCCTCTCTCTCTTGTTTGAGAAGTTGAGTACTCTCTCTCTTGTTTGAGAAGTTGAGTCTCTCTCTCTTGTTTGAGA
>NC_074668.1:87660902-87663402 GCF_029448725.1 Salvelinus fontinalis
AACACATGCAAACTCATGGACCACCCACATGGACAGCACATGCAAACTCATGGACCACCCACATGGACAACACATGCAAACTCATGGACCACCCACATGTGGAGGGAGCAGGACTGTTACTACTGGTAGGGAAGTCAAGCTTTCAGCCTGCTGCACAGACCCTATGGACGGTCTAGTCTAGAGCGCCTGGTTAAATTGTGCTAAGAACTGCAACGCTGCTGGTTTTTCACGCTCAACAGTTTGCCCATGTGTATTAAGAATGGTCCACCACCCAAAGGGCATCCAGCCAACTTGACAACTGTGGGAGGGAAGCATTGGAGTGAACATGGACCAGCATCCCTGTGGAATGCTTTCGACACCTTGTAGTCCATACCCCGGCGAATTGAGCCTGTTCTGAGGGCAAAAGGGGGTGCGACTCAATATTTTTAAGGTGTTCCTAATGTTCTCTCACAGATATTGTCACAGAGACGGCAGGTTGTCATCTAATCAACAAACTCCGCAAAAAAAGAAACGTCCCTTTTTCAGGACCCTGTTTTTCAAAGGTAATTCGTAAAAATCCAAATAACTTCACAGATCTTCATTATAAAGGGTTTAAACACTGTTCCCATGCTTGTTCAATGACCCATAAACAATTAATGAACATGGAGCTGTGGAACGGTGGTTAAGACACTAACAGCTTACAGGCGGTAGACAATTAAGGTCACAGTTATGAAAACTTAGGAGACTAAAAGGAGGCCTTTTTACTGACCCTGAAAAACACCAAAAGAAAGATGCCCAGGGTCCCTGCTCATCTGCGTGAATGTACCTTAGGCATGCTGCAAGGAGGCATGAGGACTGCAGATGCGGCCAGGGCAATAAATTGCAATGTCCATACTATGAGACGCCTAAGACAGAGCTACTGGGAGACAGGACGGACAACTGATCGTCCTCACAGTGGCAGACCACGTGTAACAACACCTGCACAGGATCGGTACATCCGATCACCACACCTGCGGGACAGGTATAGGATGGCAACAACAACTGCCTGAGTTACACCAGGAACACACAATCCCTCCATCAGTGTTCAGACTGTCAGCAATAGGCTGAGAAAGGCTGGACTGAGGGCTTGTAGGCCTGTTGTATAGCAGGTCCTCACCAGACATCACTGTCAACAACATCGCTTATGGGCAAAAACCCACCGTCGCTGGACCAGACAGGACTGGCAAAAAGTGCTCTTCACTGACGAGTCGCGGTTTTGTCTCAGCAAGGGTGGATGGTTGGATTTGGGTTTATCGTTGAAGGAATGAGCGTTACACTGAGGCCTGTACTCTGGAGCGATTTGAAGATGGAGGGTCCGTCATGGTCTGGGGCGGTGTGTCACAGCATCATCGGACTGAGCTTGTTGTCATGGCAGGCAATCTCAACGCTGTGCGTTACAGGGAAGACATCCTCCTCCCTCATGTGGTACCCTTCCTACAGGCTCATCCTGACATGACCCTCCAGCATGACAATGCCACCAGCCATACTGCTTGTTCTGTGTGTGGTTTCCTTCAAGACATGAATGTCAGTGTTCTACCATGGCCAGCGAAGAGCCCAGATCTCAATCCCATTGAGCAAGTCTGGGACCTGTTGGATCGGAGGGTGAGGGCGAGGGCCATTCCCCCCCCCCAGAAATGTCCGGGAACTTGTAGGTGCCTTGGTGGAAGAGTGGGGTAACATCTCACAGCAAGAACTGGCAAATCTGGTGCAGTCCATGAGGAGGAGATGCACTGCAGTACTTAATGCAGCTGGTGGCCACACCAGATACTGACTGTTACTTTTGATTTTGACTCCCCCTTTGTTCAGGGACACATTATTCAATTTCTGTTAGTCACATGTCTGTGGAACTTGTTCAGTTTATGTCTCAGTTGTTGAATCTTATGTTAATACAAATGTTTACACATGTTAAGTTTGCTGAAAATAAACGCAGTTGACAGTGAGAGGACGTTCCTTTTTTTGCTGAGTTTAGCTAGCTACCTAGCTAAGGACAAAACAAATACTGGCCTTCAGTACTGCGAGGGGCGAGTCACTTGACAGACAGCCAGACTGCCTTTAGAGTCGACAACAGTAGTCAAGCCACTGAACGCAACATCACTTCGCTAACGTTAGATGGCTTTGCTGGTGATAGGTAGCTAGTTAGATCACTTGTTGGTTAATGTGGTTAAAACTAGCTGGCTAATGTGCCAATGATAGTGGTTTGTTAGCAAGCTGGCTAAAATAGACACAAACCGACATATTTGACGTTAACTTGTTAGGTCATTATCCAACAAGCAAGTCAATTAACTAACGTTGGTTATTACTTCAGGAAAATCAATAATTGGGGTATTTGTTCTGCTTGTACTTAACAAATAATCACGACTTGATTAGTTAACGTTAGCATTGTGGGCAGCTAACGTTAACTGTCGAAGCTAGCTACCGCGTTAGCTAGATGAAATCCGACCTTAGTTAACGTTAGCTTAATATCGAAAAGCCCTACTAGCTA
>NC_074668.1:87668402-87682782 GCF_029448725.1 Salvelinus fontinalis
ATTTGGAAACAGTGTCAGGGAAGCTAAACCAAAGCATGGATTGCTGTCATGCGGTCTAAATCTGAATTTATGATTCAACATGACTAATACTGTATATTCAAACACTATCAAACCTTAATCAGCTATGTATGTAGAAGCATCATCCCCAGCTCAAACTGACCTCTAATCCCTAATCCACACAGTAACCCAGCGGCCAGATCAGAGCAGAGCAGGGCCTCTGACTGTAGGAGCTGTGTACAGCTGCCATTTTACGTTGAGCCTCAGTGTCAGGCCAGTAGCAACAGTACTCGCAATACAGCCACCAGAACAGCAGGTGGCAGTGTGAGAGGACAGGACAGGGCTACAGTACAATACAGGCCTGGACTGACTGAACACTGATGTCTAGTAAGAACATCATCTCACCTACCAGTCGGCTCGCTCTCTATTGAACCTCTAAGTGGTAGCAATTGAGTTTGAGGACAAGGTTATTAAGGACCTAAATCTGACCATGGATCTATGGTGTGTACATGATGAGTCTAAATCAAATCAGATTTTATTGGTCACATACACATGGTTAGCAGATGTTAATGCGAGTGTAGCGAAATGCTTGTGCTTCTAGTTCCGACAGTGCAGCAATATCTAACAAGTAATCTAACAAATTCACAACAACTACCTTATACACACAAATGTAAAGGGATGAATAAGAATATGTAGATATAAATATATGGATGAGCGATGGCCGTGCGACATAGGCAAAATGCAATTGATGGTATAAAATACAGTATATACATATTAGATGAGTAATGTAGGATATGTAAACATTATTAAAATGGCGCTATTTAAAGTAACTAGTGATACCTTTATTAAATCAATTTATTAAAGTGGCCAGAGATTTGGGTCTATGTTGATAGCAGCCTCTCTATGTTAATGATGGCTGTTTAACAGTCTGATGGCCTTGAGATAGAAGCTGTTTTTCAGTCTCTCGGTTCCAACTTTAATGCACCTGTACTGACTTGTGGATGATAGCGGGGTGAACAGGCAGTGGCTCGGGTGGTTTATGTCCTTGATGATCTTTTTGGCCTTACTGTGACATCAGGTGCTGTAGGTGTCCTGGAGGGCAGGTAGTTTGCTCCCGGTGCTGCGTTGTGCAGACCGCACTACCCTCTGCAGTTGCCATACCAGGCGGTGATACAGCCCGACAGGATGCAGATTGTGCATCTGTAAAAGTTTATGAATGTTTTAGGTGACAAGCCAAATCTCTTCAACCTCCTGAGGTTGAAGAGGCGTTGTTGCACCTTCTTCACCACACTGTCTTGTGTGGCTGAACCATTTCAGTTTGTCCGTGATGTGTGCGCCGAGGAACTTGAAACTTTCCACCTTCTCCACTGCTGTCCCGTCGATGTGGATAGGGGGGTGCTCCCTCTGCTCTTTCCTGAAGTCCATGATCATCTCTTTTGTTTTGTTGACGTTGAGTGAGAGGTTATTGTTCCCTCACCTCCTCCCTGTAGGCCGTCTCGTCGTTGTTGGTAATCAAGCCTACCACTGTAGTGTCGTCTGCAAACTTGATGATTGAGTTGGAGGCGTGCATGGCCACGCAGTCGTGGGTGAACAGGGAGTACAGGAGAGGGCTGAGAACGCACCCTTGTGGGGCCCCAGTGTTGAGGATCAGCGGGGTGGAGATGTTGTTTCCTACCCTCACCACCTGGGGGCAGCCCGTCAGATAGTCCAGGACCCAGTTGGACAGGGCGGGGTCGAGACCAAAGGTCTCAAGCTTAATGACGAGTTTGGAGGGTACTATGGTGTTGAATGCTGAGCTATAGTCAATGAACAGTATTCTTACATAGGTATTCCTCTTGTCCAGATGGGATAGGGCAGTGTGCAGTGTGATGGCGATTGCGTGGTCTGAGGACCTATTGGGGCGGTAAGCAAATTGGAGTGGGTCTAGGGTATCAGGTAGGGTGATCCTTGACTAGTCTCTCAAAGCGCTTCATGATGACAGAAGGGAGTGCTACGGTGCGATGGTCATTTAATTCAGGTACCTTGGCTTTCTTGGGAACAGGAACAATGGTGGCCATCTTGAAGCATGTGGGGACAGCAGACTGGGATAGGGATTGATTGAATATGTCCGTAAACACCCCAGCCAGCTTGTCTGTGCATGCTCGGTGGACACGGCTAGGGATGCCGTCTGGGCCGGCAGCCTTGCGAGGGTTAACACGTTTAAATGTTTTACTCACATTGGCCACGGTGAAGGAGAGCCCACAGACTTTGGTAGCGGGCCGTGTCAGTGGCACTGCATTGTCCTCAAAGCGAGAAAATAAGTTGTTTAATTTGTCTGGGCGCAAGACGTTGATGTCCGCGACGGGGCTGGTTTTCACTTTGCTTGTTTGTTTGATTGCCTTGCGGAGAGAATAGCTACACTGTTTGTATTCAGTCATGTTTCCGGTCACCTTGCCCTGATTAAAAGCGGTGGTTAGCGCTTTCAGTTTTGTGCGAATGCTGCCATCAATCCACGGTTTCTGGTTAGGGAAGGTTTTAATAGTCACAGTGGGGACAACATCACTGATGCACTTGCTAATAAACTCGCTCACCGAGTCAGCGTATACGTACGTCAATGTTGTTGTTTGAGGCTACCCAGAACATATCCCAGTCTGTGTGTCTGTGTGTGTGTGTGTGTGTCTGTGTGTGTGTGGTGTGAGTTAGAGATCAGTACCTCTTCCCTGCGGTCCAAGGCAGTCCTTTACAGCTGGCCAGAGAAGAGTCCAGGTCAAAGTAACCAGTCTGAGTTCTCCTCTGAGGAACCTGAGAGAGACAACACACACATTTAATAATACATATTATACATATAATAAACATAACACACACAACTGTACACAAAACTTTATTGACAACATAACACAAAACACCCAATTTAAACACTATAGCATGACAGCACACACAATTATATAATAATAATAACAACAACAACAAGCACCACATGAAACACACAAACAACTTTAAAATGATTCCATTGTTATGAACAACCTAGTCAGCATCAACAGGAGTTTAGTCAGAGTATTCATACTATTGAGGAGAAGATGAGTCATGTGGCTCCACACCCTGACTGACAGTGTGTGTGTGTGTGTCTTACAGGGCTGGAGAGCAGGGGCAGGCCGGTACAGGGGTGGAAGGCCTTGGTGAGGGTGGAGTCCAGAGAGTGACGGTTGTGTTTCCTCCAACTGTTACACGGTCTCAGGGGCGAGGGAGAACGCTACGGGAAAAAACACACACTGGCTTTAATAAAGCAATTTTCAACAACCATTTTAGACAAATGCCAAATACACTATGTCAAAGATCCTTTCTCAAAATCTCTTTGTACTGTTAATCAACATTTTCCAAAAGCGGTAATATCCTCTTTCACATAGGCCGGCTATTTAAATGAAGTGTCTTCGTGTTGGACAAAACAAGCCACACGGATGATATTCAACGTTTACTGCAGTGTGTGGTGATTTTCTAATCAGGTGTGCTCATCTATAGGGACACTCACCAGGACAGTGTTGGGCTCTGTGCCAGGGGGTGTGGTAGCAGGACTGGGGGGGCTGGAGGACTTGGAACCTGGGGGGGCCTGGTTCTCATCCTGGAGACTAGAGGGCTGGGTTCGAGGGCTGCCCTGAGTCCGTGAGGGCGGAGTTCGAGACTCTGTCTGGGTCTGGTTGTGAGATTGAGTCAGAGGTTTCATGTGGTTCTGGATGAGAGCAGTGGTCTGTGTGTGGGTGAGCTTGGTGGTCAAGGTCTGTGCAGTGGTCTGGGTCAGGGTGGTGGTCTGGGTCACTGTTAGGGTCTGGATGGTCCTCAGAATGTTGTCTTTAGGTGAGGAGGGTCTGGGCTCCTCTTGGGGGCGGGTGGGGTGTAAACTCTTTGAGGTCTTGGCCCTGGGACTCTTGGGGCTGAGTAGTGGAGAGGACTGGGGCTGGGGTAGAGGCCGTGGGATGACTAGAGGAGAAGACCGGGACAGGATTTGGAGTCGGGGGCTGACCTGAGGGTCTTCAAGTGATGAACAGCCGTTCTGGGCTCTGATTGGACCGTCTGTCTCTGGAGGAACACCAGCTCTGTCTGTGCTAGCAGGTGTGTGTGAGAGAGTGTGTGTGTCATGGCTGGGTGTGTAGCCGTTGCAGTGGCCACTGCTATGACTGTAGCCGCCTCTGTGTGTGGTGTGTGTGTCGGTGCACAGCGTGTGTGTGCTGTGTGTATGTGGTTTGTGTAGCGGGCTGCTGCTGCGGCTGTGTGTTGGGGACAGAGAGGGGACAGACAGTCTGTCCTGAATCAGTCTGGTAATGTCCTGAACAGCATGGGACAAGAGACTACTGTCTCTCTCTCGCTGTCGGTCTCTCAATGCCTCTCTGTCTCTTTGTGTCTCCAGGTCTCTCAGTGTCTCCCTGACTCTGTCTCTGTCTCTCAGTGTCTCTCCATCTCTGTCCTCTGGGAGTCTCAGTCTGCGGCACGCAACAGGCTTCGGGGACAGCGTCTCCCTGATAATAGCCGCTGCGTCGCCAATAGGCGTGTCGAAAGGGGAGGGCGGGGTGTCCTCAGTAGGCGGAGCTCCCTCTGGCTCTTTGGTCTTGCTGAGCGTGTTGTTGTCAAGGTAACTGCCCCGGACAGGGGTCTTGTTGTGGGTGTCGGAGGTGAAGAGGGCAGGGGGGAGATGGGGGGCGGTCGGGTCACAGAAGTTGAGGCGCTGAGCGATGCGGGCGATGACTTCCTGTCTCTCCTGGAGCAGCGAGCCAATCAGAGGATTGGTCTCAGAGGAGGGTCTGGGGGAGGGGCACCGCGGGGGCTCTGCCAAAGAATAAGTCTTAAAGGCCCGGAGGGCTTCGGAGCCACGCCCCTTGGTGCTCTCGGCCCCGTTGACGGCCTTCCCATAATCCTCGGTGGTGTGTGTGATGTCATCGGAGGGGTCTGAGGTGAGGGCATAGAGCCACCTGACAGTCTTTCCCCCGGGGGGGAGGGGCAGGGTGGAGGACAGCTTCCTGTGGGGGCGGGGGGAGGGCCGGGGGGAGAGGGGGAGGTGGTAGGGGGATGATGTCTGCCCCTTATTGACCCGGAGGAGGTCTGATCCATTCTGGCTAGAATGACCATGGCTGTCTGTGGGGTCCGGGCCTCTCTTACTGGGCAGAACGAGACTGGGAGGACTGGGGAAGGGGAGGCCAGAGAAAGGCAGAGACGCTCTGTTGTGGCTCTCTTTAGAGTTGTGGCTCCTCTCGTACAGAGGCGGGTTAGGGTTCAGGCCTGGGTTAAGGCTAGGTGTCTTGCTGAAGAGGTTAGGGTTCAGGCCTGGGTTAAGGCTAGGTGTCTTGCTGTAGAGGTTAGGGTTCAGGCCTGGGTTAAGGCTAGGTGACTTGCTGTAGAGGTTAGGGCTGAGGTTGGGCTTAAGGCTGGGGGTCTTGCTGTAGAGTGGGGCCAGGGTCAGGCCGGTGTGTATGCTACAGGCCAGGGTGGGGTAGGTGGGCTGACGGGGGAGTGACTGGACCCTGAGCCTCAGGGCAACACTCTGGGACACGTTAGGGACAGGGAACAGGTGCTCCGCTGGGGGCTGGGAGAACTGACAGACACACTCCTCATCTGCTGCACTGATCCTGTGGGACAGAAACACACAGGCTTATAACTTGTGATCACATCAAATTATTTAGTTCCTTTTGGAAAGTATTTTATGATCAACATTCAGTAGCGATATAGAAAAATAATGGGGAAGTCGTTAAGAGGTTCTTAGTGTATTCTTGTGTGTGTTACCTGTAGAGGAAGGTGTGTGTGTGTGTGTGTGTGTGTGTGTGTGTGTGTGTGTGTGTGTGTGTGTGTGTGTGTGTGTGTGTGTGTGTGTATTACCTATACAGGATGTTTCGGGGTACAATGCCGTGAGAAGCACTGAGCCAGGCACTGAGCTGGGAGAAGAAGACGTAGGAACGAACAGCCAACAGTAGAGTCTTCTCCTCTATAAACCTATCACCGCTCCTAGAGAGAGACAAGGGGGGATGAGAGAGAATCAGACCTTTGCTTTAGCTAGCAATGGCTAAGGGAACTAGCATTAGCAACGATGCCAATGCCAGGCTCTGTTGCCGCCGGCCGCGACCGGGAGGTCCGTGGGGCGATGCACAATTGGCCTAGCGTCGTCCGGGTTAGGGAGGGTTTGGCCGGTAGGGATATCCTTGTCTCATCGCTCACTAGCGACTCCTGTGGCGGGCCGGGTGCAGTGCATGCTGACCAGGTCGCTAGGTGTACGGTGTTTCCTCCGACACATTGGTGCGGCTGGCTTCCGGGTTGGAGGCGCGCTGTGTTAAGAAGCAGTGCGGCTTGGTTGGGTTGTGTTTCGGAGGACGCATGGCTTTCGGCCTTCGTCTCTCCCGAGCCCGTACGGGAGTTGTAGCGATGAGACAAGATACTAACAATTGGATACCACGAAATTGGGGAGATAAAGGGGGTAAACCCCCCCCCCCCCCAAAAATAAGAATAGACTGCCGAGTTTCAGCAGAAACATCTTATTTCTGGACATTTTGAGCCTGTAATCGAACCCACAAATGCTGATGCTCCAGATACTTAACTAGTCTTAAGAAGGCCAGTTTTATTGCTTCTTTAATCAGGACAACAGTTTTCAGCTGTGCTAACATAATTGCAAAAGGGTTTTCTAATGATCAATTAGCCTTTTAAAATGATCAACTTGGATTAGCTAACACAACGTGCCATTGGAACACAGGAGTGATGGTTGCTGATAATGGGCCTCTGTACGCCTATGTAGATATTCCATTTAAAAAATCTGTTGTTTCCAGTTACAATAGTCATTTACAACATTAACAATGTCTACACTGTATTTCTGATCAATTTGGTGTTATTTTAATCCACAAAAAAATTGCTTTTCTTTCAAAAACAAGGACATTTCTAAGTGACCCCAAACTTTTGAACGGTAGTGTATATACATGTTTTCTGTTTGATACGGCGGCAAAGTGGAATATTCCAGTTTTTGCATGTGCCACTAGCTCAACCTAGTCCTGACAGAAAGTGTGTGTCGCGTGTACATACTGTCGTGGTACAGGCTGCAGGGTGTATGTGTGTGTGTGTATGTGTACATACTGCAGTGTGTGTGTGTACATACTGTCGTGGTACAGGCTGCAGTGTGTGTGTGTGTGTGTGTGTGTGTGTGTGTGTGTGTGTGTGTGTGTGTGTGTGTGTGTGTGTGTGTGTGTGTGTGTGTGTGTGTGTGTACATACTGCAGTGTGTGTGTGTGTGTGTGTGTACATACTGTCGTGGTACAGGCTGCAGTGTGTATGTGTGTGTGTGTACATACTACAGTGTGTGTGTACATACTGTTGTGGTACAGGCTGCAGTGTGTGTGTACATATTGTCGTGGTACAGGGTGCAGGGTGTGTGTGTACATACTGTCATGGTACAGGCTGCAGGGTGTGTGTGTACATACTGTCGTGGTACAGGCAGCAGGGTGTGTGTGTACATACTGTCGTGGTACAGGCTGCAGGGTGTGTGTGTACATACTGTCGTGGTACAGGCAGCAGGGTGTGTGTGTACATACTGTCGTGGTACAGGCTGCAGGGTGTGTGTGTACATACTGTCGTGGTACAGGCTGCAGGGTGTGTGTGTACATACTGTCGTGGTACAGGCAGCAGGGTGTGTGTGTGTGTACATACTGTCGCGGTACAGGCTGCAGGGTGTGTGTGTGTGTGTGTACATACTGTCGCGGTACAGGCTGCAGGGTGTGTGTGTGTGTGTACATACTGTCGCGGTACAGGCTGCAGGGTGTGTGTGTGTGTGTACATACTGTCGCGGTACAGGCTGCAGGGTGTGTGTGTGTGTGTGTGTGTACATACTGTCGTGGTACAGGCAGCAGGGTGTGTGTGTGTGTGTGTACATACTGTCGTGGTACAGGCTGCAGAGTGTGTGTGTGTACATACTGTCGTGGTACAGGCTGCAGTGTGTGTTTACATACTGTCATGGTACAGGCTGCAGGGTGTGTATGTGTGTGTGTACATACTGTCGTGGTACAGGCTCCAGAGTGTGTGTGTGTACATACTGTCGTGGTACAGGCTGCAGTGTGTGTTTACATACTGTCATGGTACAGGCTGCAGGGTGTGTATGTGTGTGTGTACATACTGTCGTGGTACAGGCTGCAGAGTCCATCGCTCCAGTAGCAGAGCGTCTTGTTTGATCGCTGGGTCACTGATGGGGTCACTAGGGGGACTCTCGTCTCCATAGCAACAGTCTGGCAGCAGCATCACCTCCACCATGATGGGAATACTGTTCCTCCACAACACACACACCTCCGAGCGCACACGCCGCGCCTGCACACACTTGAACACACACAGACAGGGGAGGGTAAGTGTGTGTGTGTGTGTGTGTTAGCTGAGGCAGTGTGTAACTTGGGTGGGGCAGTGTGTGTGTGGGTGTGTGTGTGTGTTCCCTGGGGAAGTGTGTGTCATCTGTGTGTGTATGTTTGTGGACGTTACCTGTGGCAGTTTGTCGCTGCACTCGTGCCTGTGTAGGGGCGGCAGGGCGGACTTTGCAGGGGGGCAGTGCAGCCCCTCTGTGCGACCCTTCACAGAACATTCTGGGGTCCGTCCCTCAGTGATCAACAGGGTCAGGAACACCAGGAAGTCTTCAGCATCGTACTCAAAGAACTCCTCCACCACCACGTCTGGAAGAAGGGGAAAAGAAAAACACTGGTCAGTTACATTCTGACGGGGAAACATTTACATTTACGCAATTCAAGCAAGAACACGCATTCAGAGATCATTGACAGTGTAGAATGGGATAAGGCATGGAACTCAGACAAATCAAATGGCAGGAGGCTCCTGTTCTCTTGTAGAGTAGGAGACAACATGCTACAACACCCTGGCCCAGACTAACCACTAAACACAGACAGGAAGGGAGGAAGGACAACACTATTCCTGTTCTGGGGATCATTTTAGAATCTCCACGTCAGCTGAGCACAGGCGCTGTGTCACAGAATAACACTCAGACAGAAAAAGAACAGTGTGTTCTGCTGTAGTGTCTGTCCGGTCAGGGTTGGGTTAGAGTGGAGCAACAGAAACACAAGCTTGACAGTCAGAGAGGTTATGTTCAAACAGAGCTCTGTCCTCCCTACAACCCAGCTCTAACAAAGAGCCTCTCAGCTGGCTCTGGGGGTCGCTGTGTGTCTAGTTTGTCTCCGTGTGTGTGTGTGTGTGTGTGTTTGTTTTTGTGTGTGTCAGGCAGTTACACACATTCTTCCAGGGAACTCCTCCCACGTGCTCAGAGCTGCTCTCTGCACATGGAGAGAGAACAGTCAACACAGACACAGAGTGGGAGCGAGACAAAAACAGCACAGAGAACATGGATCAGGGGAGGGGGCTGCAGCCAGCTGTAGGCTGAGACTTAGGGAGTTGGAGAGGGGTTCGGGGAGAGAAACTCAGCTCTGACTGGCTAATGGCTATAGGACAGGTGAGAGTAAGAGGGGGAAGGGAGAGGAGCAGCCTATAGGACTTCCTATACAGTGATCTGCTCTGCTAACCCTCTGCCCCCTCCCAGTGGAGTAGGCTAAATGTAAAGCTCTGGCAGGAGTAAAAGAGAGAGGGAAACAAAGGAGGGAGAATAAGGAGGGAAAGAGAGAGATCCTCCGTTCCAGTGGGATAGGCCAGAGAAATTTGGGACATGGCGGCTCTGGTGTCAGCTTTCTGTTTTTAGTGTGAGTATGTGTGTATCGTGTGAGTATGTGTGTATCGTGTGAGTATGTGTGTATCGTGTGAGTATGTGTGTATCGTGTGAGTATGTGTGTATCGTGTCAGAATGTGTGTATCATGTGTGCATGTGTACAGCGAGTGTGTATTATGTAAGAGGAGAGGTTTATAAAGAGAGGACTGACTGCAGAGCAGCACGCAGGTCTTATTAATAGAACTACTGCTGCTGTCCTGGAGAGGAGCTGGAACGGAGCCCACTGATCAGCTGGCCTAGTACACACACGTCACAGGGTGTGGAAAACGTCCCCCAGGGTGCTGGATTCGTACAGGGGAGGGGAGAGGGTATGTGTGTAGTTAATAGATAATGTAGTCTTGTTTAGGTCTGCTGTATAGTGCTATAGTACAAAAAATACTGCTGCTGTTTTTTTAGGCCTCAGCTAGAAGACAAGCTGATTAACTCATGGGCTAACACACACTTTCTCTCTCCTTCTGGACACACACACTTTCTCTCTCCTTCTGGACACACACACACTTTCTCTCTCCTTCTGGACACACACACACTTTCTCTCCCTCTTTGCTGAATCTCCAGGTTCCCACACTAGTCCAGAGAAACAGATGTCACAAGTATAACTGATGAGACATAAGCACTGAGAGGGGAGATCATGTGTGTATCATCAAGGCTAGAGGTCGACCGATTATGATTTTTCAACGCCGATACGACCGATTATTGGAGGACCAAAAAAGCTGATACCGATTAATCGGCCGATTTTTAAAATGTATTTGTAATAATGACAATTACAACAATACTGAATGAACACTTATTTTTAACTTAATATAATAACATCAATAAAATAAATTTAGCCTCAAATAAATAATGAAACATGTTCAATTTGGTTTAAATAATGCAAAAACAAAGTGTTGGAGAAGAAAGTAAAAGTGCAATATGTGCCATGTAAGAAAGCTAATGTTTAAGTTCCTTGCTCAGAACATGAGAACATATGAAAGCTGGTGGTTCCTTTTAACATGAGCCTTCAATATTCCCAGGTAAGAAGTTTTAGGTTGTAGTTATTATAGGAATTATAGAACTATTTCTCTCTATACCATTTGTATTTCATATACCCTTGACTATTGGATGTTCTTATAGGCACTTTAGTTTGCCAGTGTAACAGTATAGCTTTCGTCCCTCTCCTCGCCCCTACCTGGGCTTGAACCAGGAACACATCAACAACAGCCACCCTCGAAGCAGCGTTACCCATGCAGAGCAAGGGGAATAACTACTCCAAGTCTCAGAGCGAGTGACGTTTGAAACGCTATTAGCGCGCACCCCGCTAACTAGCTAGCCATTTCACATCGGTTACACCAGCCTAATCTCGGGAGTTGATGGGCTTGAAGTCATAAACAGCACAATAGTTGAAGCACAGCAAAGAGCTGCTGGCAAAACACATGAAAGTGCTGTTTGAATGAATGCTTACGAGCCTGCTGGTGCCTACCATCGCTCAGTCAGACTGCTCTATCAAATCATAGACTAAATTATTACATAATAACACAGAAATACGAGCCTTAGGTCATTAATATGGTCGAATCCGGAAACTATCATCTCGAAAAGAAGACTTTTATTCTTTCAGTGAAATGCGGAACCGTTCCGTATTTTATCTAACGGGTGGCATCCATAAGTCTATATTTTCCTGTTACATTGCACAACCTTCAATGTTATGTCATAATTAAGTAAAATTCTGGCAAATTAGACGGCACAAACTGTTGCATATACCCTGACTCTGCGTGCAATGAACGCAAGAGAAGTGACACCCGGGTGGCGCAGTGGTCTAGGGCACTGCATCGCAGTGCTAGCTGCGCCACCAGAATCTCTGGGTTCACGCCCAGGCTCTGTCGCAGCCGGCCGCAACCGGGAGGTCCATGGGGCGACGCACAATTGGCATAGCGTCTTCCGGGTGAGGGAGGGTTTGGCCGGTAGGGATATCCTTGTCTCAGTATGTAAAACATGTAATACAATGTATGCACTCTACTGTAAGTCGCTCTGGATAAGAGCGTCTGCTAAATTACTAAAATGTAAATGTAAAATGACACAATTTCACCTGGTTAATATTGCCTGCTAACCTGGATTTCTTTTAGCTAAATATGCAGGTTTAAAAAATATATACTTCTGTGTATTGATTTTAAGAAAGGCATTGATGTTTATGGTTAGGTACACATTGGAGCAAGGACAGTCCTTTTTCGCGAATATGCACCGCATCGATTATATGCAACACAGGACACGCTAGATAAACTATTAATATCATCAACCATGTGTGGTTAACTAGTGATTATGATTGATTGATTGTTTTTTATAAAGATACGTTTAATGCTTGCTAGCAACTTACGTTGGCTTACTGCATTCGTGTAACAGGCAGGCTCCTCGTGGAGTGCAATGAGAGGCAGGTGGTTAGAGCGTTGGACTAGTTAACTGTAAGGTTGCAAGATTGAATCCCAGAGCTGACAAGGTAAAAATCTGTCGTTCTGCCTCTGAACAAGGCAGTTAACCCA
Source organism: Salvelinus fontinalis (assembly GCF_029448725.1). Lineage (NCBI taxonomy): Eukaryota > Metazoa > Chordata > Actinopteri > Salmoniformes > Salmonidae > Salvelinus > Salvelinus fontinalis. The sequence goes on from NC_074668.1 coordinate 87,680,612, forward strand.
TCGTTCCTAGGCTGTCATTGAAAATAAGAATGTGTTCTTTTTATTTTTTATTTTTATAAATTTTATCCCCTTTTCTCCCCAATTTTCGTGGTATCCAATCGCTAGTAATTACTAACTTGTCTCATCGCTACAACTCCCGTACGGGCTCGGGAGAGACGAAGGTCGAAAGCCATGCGTCCTCCGAGGCACAACCCAACCAAGCCGCACTGCTTCTTTAACACAGCGCGCCTCCAACCCGGAAGCCAGCCGCACCAATGTGTCGGAGGAAACACCGTGCACCTGGCCCCCTTGGTTAGCACGCACTGCGCCCAGCCCGCCACAGGAGTCGCTGGAGCGCGATGAGACAAGGAAATCCCTACCGGCCAAACCCTCCCTAACCCGGACGACGCTAGCCCAATTGTGCGTCGCCCCACGGACCTCCCGGTCGCAGCCGGCTGCGACAGAGCCTGGGGGTGAACCCAGAGACTCTGGTGGCGCAGTTAGCACTGCGATGCAGTGCCCTAGACCACTGCGCCACCCGGGAGGCCCCATAAGAATGTGTTCTTAACTGACTTTCCTAGTTAAATAAAGATTAAATAAAGGTGTAAAAAAAATATATATATATTTTTTAATTGGCCAAATCGGTGTCCAAAAATACCGATTTCCGATTGTTATGAAAACTTGAAAACGGTCATTCCGATTAATCGGTCGACCTCTAATCGAGGCTGCTATCAGTTCAGTTGTAATACAATTTTCCTCTGTTCCAAACCAAGGCCAGATCATTATGAACCCTCTCCTGGTCATCAATACCTGGTTGACATTGTTGACCCCTGGATAGTCTAGTAGGGACAGTATCTAACCTGGAGGAGAGGTGGTGTGTGGCTACTACCTAGAAATGTGCCATATGTGGTCTGATGGGGCATACAATTCACACCCTCCCTCAAGCCCCTGCATCTCCACACACACACACACACACACACACACACACACACACACACACACACACACACACACACACACACACACACACACACACACACACACACACACACACACACACACACACACACACTTTCAGATTCAATTCATGAAACACAGAGTCTGTATTAAACACACACAGTGAGTGGATATATTAGTTGTGGTAGGCAGTAGTGTGAGATTAGACAGTTTCTCCATGGTAAATCTGATTACTGTTACAGCAGGGCAGGCCCCTCTAGGATAAATATAACTACACTACAACTACCCAACACTAACCATACCCCCCCACTAACACCAACCAGCATTAACCATACCCCCACTAACACCAACCAGCATTAACCATACCCCCACTAACACCAACCAGCATTAACCATACCCCCACTAACACAAACCAGCATTAACCATACCCCCACTAACACCAACCAGCATTAAACATACCACCCACTAACACCAACCAGCATTAACCATACCCCCACTAACACAAACCAGCATTAACCATACCCCCACTAACACCAACCAGCATTAACCATACCCCCACTAACACCAACCAGCATTAACCATACCCCCACTAACACCAACCAGCATTAAACATACCACCCACTAACACCAACCAGCATTAACCATACCCCCACTAACACCAACCAGCATTAACCATACCCCCCCACTAACACCAACCAGCATTAAACATACCACCCACTAACACTAACCAGCATTAACCATACCCCCACTAACACCAACCAGCATTAACCATACCCCCACTAACACCAACCAGCATTAACCATACCCCCCCACTAACACCAACCAGCATTAAACATACCCCCACTAACACAAACCAGCATTAACCATACCCCCACTAACACCAACCAGCATTAACCATACCCCCACTAACACCAACCAGCATTAACCATACCCCCACTAACACCAACCAGCATTAACCATACCCCCACTAACACCAACCAGCATGAACCATACCCCCCACTAACACCAACCAGCATGAACCATACCCCCCACTAACACCAACCAGCATGAACCATACCCCCACTAACACCAACCAGCATGAACCATACCCCCACTAACACCAACCAGCATTAACCATACCCCCACTAACACCAACCAGCATTAACCATACCCCCACTAACACCAACTAGCATTAACCATACCCCCACTAACACCAACCAGCATTAACCATACCCCCACTAACACCAACCAGCATG
>NC_074668.1:87683281-87745781 GCF_029448725.1 Salvelinus fontinalis
ACCACCCACATGGACAACACATGCAAACTCATGGACCACCCACATGGACAACACATGCAAACTCATGGACCACCCACATGGACAACACATGCAAACTCATGGACCACCCACATGGACAGCACATGCAAACTCATGGACCACCCACATGGACAGCACATGCAAACTCATGGACCACCCACATGGACAACACATGCAAACTCATGGACCACCCACATGTGGAGGGAGCAGGACTGTTACTACTGGTAGGGAAGTCAAGCTTTCAGCCTGCTGCACAGACCCTATGGACGGTCTAGTCTAGAGCGCCTGGTTAAATTGTGCTAAGAACTGCAACGCTGCTGGTTTTTCACGCTCAACAGTTTGCCCATGTGTATTAAGAATGGTCCATCACCCAAAGGGCATCCAGCCAACTTGACAACTGTGGGAGGGAAGCATTGGAGTGAACATGGGCCAGCATCCCTGTGGAATGCTTTCGACACCTTGTAGTCCATACCCCGGCGAATTGAGCCTGTTCTGAGGGCAAAAGGGGGTGCGAATCAATATTTGTAAGGTGTTCCTAATGTTCTCTCACAGATATTGTCACAGAGACGGCAGGTTATCATCTAATCAACAAACTCCGCAAAAAAAGAAACGTCCCTTTTTCAGGACCCTGTTTTTCAAAGGTAATTCGTAAAAATCCAAATAACTTCACAGATCTTCATTATAAAGGGTTTAAACACTGTTCCCATGCTTGTTCAATGACCCATAAACAATTAATGAACATGGAGCTGTGGAACGGTGGTTAAGACACTAACAGCTTACAGGCGGTAGACAATTAAGGTCACAGTTATGAAAACTTAGGAGACTAAAGAGGCCTTTTTACTGACCCTGAAAAACACCAAAAGAAAGATGCCCAGGGTCCCTGCTCATCTGCGTGAATGTACCTTAGGCATGCTGCAAGGAGGCACGAGGACTGCAGATGCGGCCAGGGCAATAAATTGCAATGTCCATACTATGAGACGCCTAAGACAGAGCTACTGGGAGACAGGACGGACAACTGATCGTCCTCACAGTGGCAGACCACGTGTAACAACACCTGCACAGGATCGGTACATCCGATCACCACACCTGCGGGACAGGTATAGGATGGCAACAACAACTGCCTGAGTTACACCAGGAACACACAATCCCTCCATCAGTGTTCAGACTGTCAGCAATAGGCTGAGAAAGGCTGGACTGAGGGCTTGTAGGCCTGTTGTATAGCAGGTCCTCACCAGACATCACTGTCAACAACATCGCTTATGGGTAAAAACCCACCGTCGCTGGACCAGACAGGACTGGCAAAAAGTGCTCTTCACTGACGAGTCGCGGTTTTGTCTCAGCAAGGGTGGATGGTTGGATTTGGGTTTATCGTTGAAGGAATGAGCGTTACACTGAGGCCTGTACTCTGGAGCGATTTGAAGGTGGAGGGTCCGTCATGGTCTGGGGCGGTGTGTCACAGCATCATCGGACTGAGCTTGTTGTCATGGCAGGCAATCTCAACGCTGTGCGTTACAGGGAAGACATCCTCCTCCCTCATGTGGTACCCTTCCTACAGGCTCATCCTGACATGACCCTCCAGCATGACAATGCCACCAGCCATACTGCTTGTTCTGTGTGTGGTTTCCTTCAAGACATGAATGTCAGTGTTCTACCATGGCCAGCGAAGAGCCCAGATCTCAATCCCATTGAGCAAGTCTGGGACCTGTTGGATCGGAGGGTGAGGGCGAGGGCCATTCCCCCCCCCCAGAAATGTCCGGGAACTTGTAGGTGCCTTGGTGGAAGAGTGGGGTAACATCTCACAGCAAGAACTGGCAAATCTGGTGCAGTCCATGAGGAGGAGATGCACTGCAGTACTTAATGCAGCTGGTGGCCACACCAGATACTGACTGTTACTTTTGATTTTGACTCCCCCTTTGTTCAGGGACACATTATTCAATTTCTGTTAGTCACATGTCTGTGGAACTTGTTCAGTTTATGTCTCAGTTGTTGAATCTTATGTTAATACAAATATTTACACATGTTAAGTTTGCTGAAAATAAACGCAGTTGACAGTGAGAGGACGTTCCTTTTTTTGCTGAGTTTAGCTAGCTACCTAGCTAAGGACAAAACAAATACTGACCTTTAGTACTGCGAGGGGCGAGTCACTTGACAGACAGCCAGACTGCCTTTAGAGTCGACAACAGTAGTCAAGCCACTGAACGCAACATCACTTCGCTAACGTTAGATGGCTTTGCTGGTGATAGGTAGCTAGTTAGATCACTTGTTGGTTAATGTGGTTAAAACTAGCTGGCTAATGTGCCAATGATAGTGGTTTGTTAGCAAGCTGGCTAAAATAGACACAAACCGACATATTTAACGTTAACTTGTTAGGTCATTATCCAACAAGCAAGTCAATTAACTAACGTTGGTTATTACTTCAGGAAAATCAATAATTGGGGTATTTGTTCTGCTTGTACTTAACAAATAATCACGACTTGATTAGTTAACGTTAGCATTGTGGGCAGCTAACGTTAACTGTCGAAGCTAGCTACCGCGTTAGCTAGATGAAATCCGACCTTAGTTAACGTTAGCTTAATATCGAAAAGCCCTGCTAGCTACGACTGGAAATAGTCATGGAAAACAGCTTGATTAGATACCATCTGGCATTTATTAAGCAAACTGATATTGTTGTTGTTAATCACGACAACTAGTTAGAAAGGATTAACGCTAACGACGTTACAATAGCTAACGTTAGCTAAAAACCTGCCATATCATATGATAGTGTGCATTGCAGTGCAGCTTGACTGTCGTTGGTTAGCAAGTGGTTGTGTTTAAGATAAATAAACGTACATTCTGGTCATTCACCACCGTCTCCTCCGTCGTCTTTGTCCCCTCAATTTCCTCCGACATTTCTGTGCAACCGAGATCCCTGGCAAAGTCGAGAAGTAAACACAATCTGAACTAAATCCTTGCCCTGGCTTCCTCTCACCATACGAATCCGTCCGACCGTTAACTATTAGCCCGCACAAATATGTCTGCCCGATCTGACGTCATTCTTTAGCAGAGGCGCGCTCATCCATCTTCCTCTAAAAACTGTCGCTTGATATTTGAGCAAGACAAAAGTAGAGCCTTTTATTGAGCATCAACTTTACTCGACTTAATTCATGCAACCGACATTCACTACCAACGTTTTTGACATCAAATTTGAAGTGGTGTTTCCCAGTATATTGCATGATGGTAAATGTCGTTTTTTGCTGTAATGATAATGGACTGCATCAGAAGGCTTTGGTCATCAAGTCCAATGTCACGAAATAAGCTAAATTATACACATTCTTCCTTTAATGGACCATGATCCATATGTTATATTGTGGGGATTGTGGGGGAACTGCCAGAGCTGAGCCAGTGACTCCGTGGTTATGGAGTGTGGCCACCACCTGTGCCATGACCTCTTGGCAGTTGAAGCCTGCAGCAGTAGGCCTACACTAAGAAAGAAGGGTCAGGTTACATATATTAGTGGTTTACAGACAGAAGAAAAGTGTTATTTAATTGACAAGGATTTGAATGTAGCTCCCCAGTGTGTATTCTTTGTCTTCTCCACAGGCCACTTGTCATGTACATCTGACCCGAGGACCAACCTGCTATGACCAATGAGGATTTAAACAGTAATTTTATACCACTGTAGAAATACTGACTAATTTTCATATCATCTTTATCATATGTATAAGAACATTATATGTTTTACATCATGACATGGACCTCAGTTGTCCAAGACACTCAAAATAAGACACGCAGACACAATGCAGCTTTCAAGATTGCTTTAAGATATAGATATATTTTCAGATCTGAGTTAATGTCAAAAATACACATTATGATTTACAGAGTTTTGCACTAGATCATAATGCCGAGGATGATAGATGTCACATAAGCAGTAACTGAAATATTAATTTAAATATTAAATAACTGACGATAAACAAAGAAAATTATGTAAACACTAAAGCTACATGTTACTCTCTATTGTAACACTTCAGAGATTTGTTTTTGTAACAGTACAAAAAAAGATTAGAATATTACTCCTTTTGATTTCCAGTCGTGGAAATACACAGTGCGCTTTTTCAATGTCATCTTGTAATTTTCTCAGTCGCTTGATTGCTTGTTCTGGTCAGTCAGTGGTCCATGATCGCTAACGTGTATTTGATGTGTGTTTTAGCATGTCTTTAATACATTTATAAAGATGTGTTTGAGCATCACAGAAAACAGCAGGGTTCTGTAGGGCCAGGAGTTGTTCATGGTCAGCAAAATCTCCAGGCCTTAGGTATCTGGGACGGAGCCTGTCTGGACTGTTCCACACGACAACGCTCTGAGCCCAGCTCTCTGACAGCTCTGTGGGTGTGCGTGTATGCGTCAGTGCAGTTAGAGGTGTGTGTGTGTGTGTGTGTGTGTGTCAGTGCAGATAGAGGTGTGTGTGTGTGTGTGTGTCAGTGCAGATAGAGGTGTGTGTGTGTGTGTGTGTGTGTGTGTGTGTGTGTGTGTGTGTGCGTGTGTGTGTCAGTGCAGATAGAGGTGTGTGTGTGTGTGTCAGTGCAGATAGAGGTGTGTGTGCGTGTGCGTGTGTGTGCGTGTGCGTGTGTGTGTGTCAGAGCAGATAGAGGTGTGTGTGTGTGTGTCAGCAGCGCGGGGAGAAGGCTGGGTCAGCTGGGGACTCTGTGTAGGACTTGAGTTCGTAGGCCGCTCCACTGTCTACCTCCATAGACTTCCTACTGAACAGCAGTCTGATATCCCTGTGGAGGTACACTTTACCTGACCTAGAGGTCTGGAACCTGGATGAGGGGGGGAATGAAGAAAGAGCTAGATTAGTGCCAGTACAATGTTTTCCTGTTCAGTTTGGTCTTCTGTCCAGTCTTGATTAACAGGTCATTTATTTGATTGACAGGTGAGATGTGATTGACAGGTCAGCTGAGCCAGGCGTCTTTCTTACCTCAGGTGAATGAGGTAGCGCAGGATGCGTTCCTGGCCGAGGGAGAGGGCTTTCCTGCTGCTGCCGTGTGTGTGTGTGTTGTCTGGGCTGCCGTGTTTGTGTGAGTGTAAGTGTGTGCTGTCCCGTCGAACGGGGACAGAAAAGGTCCTCTGACGGAGGAAGGTCTGGTGGCCGGCAGGCATGGCTCTCAGGTCATACACCACCACAAACATCTTCACCACCGTCTTATTGGGGTTAAATAAGGTCTGGGAGAGAAGGAGGGAGAGAGAGAGGGCAGGAGAGAGGGCAGGAGAGAGAGAGAGGGCAGGAGAGAGAGAGAGGGGAGGAGAGAGAGAGAGGGAGAGAGGGCAGGAGAGAGAGAGAGAGAGAGAGAGAGAGAGAGAGAGAGAGAGAGAGAAAGTGGGCGGGAGAGAGGAAAAGAGAAGGGGTTAACACACTACAGTAATGCATTTCTCTCTGTCCCCACTTAAGGTCTCCCTCTCCTAACTCTCTGCTGGAACGGGAGCTGGCCCATCTTTCCTTTGTTCTCTCTGTCTGGAGTTATTATGTCAGCAACAGTGACACACATGCACACACATTTAAATAAAAGTCTTCAATGTGTATAATCCACAGAGTGTAAATCTGTCCTCACCACTTGAATGGTTCCTGATGGAGGGACGCGGTAGCCCCGTTTACCCAGAGTCTCCAGGTTGATGACTCCCTGTAACAAAAACAACACACACACTATTAATATTGATCTGCACTGTGAGCAGTAAGTGTGTGTGTGTGTGTGTGTGTGTATGCGTATATATATATATATATATATATATATATATATATATATATATATATATATATATAACAGAACTATAAAACGCAACATGTAAAGTGTTTTACCCCATGTTTCATGAGCTGAAATAAAATAATTCCGAAATTTTCCTGACACAAAAAGCTAATTTCTCTCAAATTTGTGTACATCCCTGTTAGTGAGCATTTCTCCTTTTCCACGATAATCCATTTACCTGACATGTGTGGCATATCAAGAAGCTGATTAAAAAGCATGATTATTACACAGGTGCACCTTGTGCTGGGGACAATAAAAGGCCACTCTAAAATGTGCAGTTTTGTCACACAACACAATGCCACATATGTCTGACTGCAGGAATGTCCACCAGAGCTGCTGCCAGAGAATTAAACATTAATTTCTCTACCATAAGCCTCCTCCAACGTCATTTAAGACAATTTGGCAGTAAGTCCAACCGGCCTCACAAACCACAGACTATGTGTATGGATGGCGTTGTGTAGGCAAGCGGTTTGCTGCTGTCAACGTTGTGAACAGAGTGCCCCATGATGGTGGTGGGCTTATGTTATGGACAGGCATAAACGACCGACAACGAACACAATTGCATTTTATCGATAGCAAATTTGAATGCACAGAGATATCATGAAGAGATCCTGAGACCTATTGTTGTGCCATTCATCTGCAGCCATCACTTCATGTTTCAGCATGATAATGCACGGCCCCGTGTCGCAAGGATCTGTACACAACTCCTGGAAGCTGAAAATGTCACAGTTCTTCCATGGCCTGCATACTCACCAGACATGTCACCCATTGAGCATGTTTGAGAGGCTCTGGATCGACGTGTACAAAAGCGTATTCCAGTTCCCGCCAATATCCAGCAACTTTGCACAGCCATTGAAGAGGAGTGGGACAACATTCCACAGGCCACAATCAACAGCCTGATCAACTCGATGTGAAGGAGATGTGCCGCGCTGCATGAGGCAAATGGTGGTCACACCAGATACTGACTGCTCTTTCAGTCATGTGAAATCCATAGTGTAGGGCCTAATTCATTTATTTCAATTGACTGATTACCTTATATGAACTGTAACTCAGTAAAATCTTTGAAATTGTTGCATTTAGATTTTTGTTCAGTGTATATAAAGTGTGTGGGGGGAAATATATAATATGTCTGTGTATGTACTGTAGGTGTGTCTTACCATGTATGGCGAGGGTGCGTTGTCGTCAGAGACGCTGTAGAAGGAGACGTCGACGGGGAAGGTCATGTGACTGGGGCAGAAGGTTCCGGAAGCACCCACCTCAGCCGTGAAACCCTCCACTGATCCCAACGGCTCCAGGCGGTAGTTCAACACACACTCCTGTAACACACACACGCTTTAGGTCATACAATGCATGTACACTTATGTGGCGTGTGTGTGTGTGAGAGAGAGAGAGTGTGGTACCTCAAAGTTGCCCAGTAGACTGAGGCTGGCAGGTGGAGCGCTGGCACTGAACAGCGGCTGAGGTTCCTCTGACTCCTCCACTCTCTTCACACACACTCTTCACAACAGAACACACAGTAGAGGGTTAAAAGCGGGTTCACACACACACACACACACACACACACACACTGGTCGATTGATTCATTTGTTGAATCATGAGAATTAGAGATGGCTTGCAGACCCTGCAACCCTCGGATGATTTGGACATGCACGAAATATGCTAATATCATTCCCATGACTTGAATGGGATTTGTGCCACAAATGCTAAAATATTACTATTTGGAAACAGTGTCAGGGAAGCTAAACCAAAGCATGGATTGCTGTCATGCGGTCTAAATCTGAATTTATGATTCAACATGACTAATACTGTATATTCAAACACTATCAAACCTTAATCAGCTATGTATGTAGAAGCATCATCCCCAGCTCAAACTGACCTCTAATCCCTAATCCACACAGTAACCCAGCGGCCAGATCAGAGCAGAGCAGGGCCTCTGACTGTAGGAGCTGTGTACAGCTGCCATTTTACGTTGAGCCTCAGTGTCAGGCCAGTAGCAACAGTACTCGCAATACAGCCACCAGAACAGCAGGTGGCAGTGTGAGAGGACAGGACAGGGCTACAGTACAATACAGGCCTGGACTGACTGAACACTGATGTCTAGTAAGAACATCATCTCACCTACCAGTCGGCTCGCTCTCTATTGAACCTCTAAGTCAGGGGTGTCAAACTCATTCCACGGAGGGCCTAGTGTCTGCAGGTTTTTGGTTTTTCCTTTCAATAAAGCCCTAGACAACCAGGTGTGGGGAGTTCCTAACTAATTAGTGATGTTAATTCATCAATCAAGTACAAGGGAGGAGCGAAAACCCGCAGACACTCGGCCCTCCGTGGAATGAGTTTGACACCTGTGCTCTAAGTGGTAGCAATTGAGTTTGAGGACAAGGTTATTAAGGACCTAAATCTGACCATGGATCTATGGTGTGTACATGATGAGTCTAAATCAAATCAGATTTTATTGGTCACATACACATGGTTAGCAGATGTTAATGCGAGTGTAGCGAAATGCTTGTGCTTCTAGTTCCGACAGTGCAGCAATATCTAACAAGTAATCTAACAAATTCACAACAACTACCTTATACACACAAATGTAAAGGGATGAATAAGAATATGTAGATATAAATATATGGATGAGCGATGGCCGTGCGACATAGGCAAAATGCAATTGATGGTATAAAATACAGTATATACATATTAGATGATGTAGGATATGTAAACATTATTAAAATGGCGCTATAGCCAATGTAGGATATGTAAACATTATTAAAATGGCGCTATTTAAAGTAACTAGTGATACCTTTATTAAATCAATTTATTAAAGTGGCCAGAGATTTGGGTCTATGTTGATAGCAGCCTCTCTATGTTAATGATGGCTGTTTAACAGTCTGATGGCCTTGAGATAGAAGCTGTTTTTCAGTCTCTCGGTTCCAACTTTAATGCACCTGTACTGACTTGTGGATGATAGCGGGGTGAACAGGCAGTGGCTCGGGTGGTTTATGTCCTTGATGATCTTTTTGGCCTTACTGTGACATCAGGTGCTGTAGGTGTCCTGGAGGGCAGGTAGTTTGCTCCCGGTGCTGCGTTGTGCAGACCGCACTACCCTCTGCAGTTGCCATACCAGGCGGTGATACAGCCCGACAGGATGCAGATTGTGCATCTGTAAAAGTTTATGAATGTTTTAGGTGACAAGCCAAATCTCTTCAACCTCCTGAGGTTGAAGAGGCGTTGTTGCACCTTCTTCACCACACTGTCTTGTGTGGCTGAACCATTTCAGTTTGTCCGTGATGTGTGCGCCGAGGAACTTGAAACTTTCCACCTTCTCCACTGCTGTCCCGTCGATGTGGATAGGGGGGTGCTCCCTCTGCTCTTTCCTGAAGTCCATGATCATCTCTTTTGTTTTGTTGACGTTGAGTGAGAGGTTATTGTTCCCTCACCTCCTCCCTGTAGGCCGTCTCGTCGTTGTTGGTAATCAAGCCTACCACTGTAGTGTCGTCTGCAAACTTGATGATTGAGTTGGAGGCGTGCATGGCCACGCAGTCGTGGGTGAACAGGGAGTACAGGAGAGGGCTGAGAACGCACCCTTTGTGGGCCCCAGTGTTGAGGATCAGCGGGGTGGAGATGTTGTTTCCTACCCTCACCACCTGGGGGCAGCCCGTCAGATAGTCCAGGACCCAGTTGGACAGGGCGGGGTCGAGACCAAAGGTCTCAAGCTTAATGACGAGTTTGGAGGGTACTATGGTGTTGAATGCTGAGCTATAGTCAATGAACAGTATTCTTACATAGGTATTCCTCTTGTCCAGATGGGATAGGGCAGTGTGCAGTGTGATGGCGATTGCGTGGTCTGAGGACCTATTGGGGCGGTAAGCAAAATTCAGGTAATTCAGGTACCTTGGCTTTCTTGGGAACAGGAACAATGGTGGCCATCTTGAAGCATGTGGGGACAGCAGACTGGGATAGGGATTGATTGAATATGTCCGTAAACACCCCAGCCAGCTTGTCTGTGCATGCTCGGTGGACACGGCTAGGGATGCCGTCTGGGCCGGCAGCCTTGCGAGGGTTAACACGTTTAAATGTTTTACTCACATTGGCCACGGTGAAGGAGAGCCCACAGACTTTGGTAGCGGGCCGTGTCAGTGGCACTGCATTGTCCTCAAAGCGAGAAAATAAGTTGTTTAATTTGTCTGGGCGCAAGACGTTGATGTCCGCGACGGGGCTGGTTTTCACTTTGCTTGTTTGTTTGATTGCCTTGCGGAGAGAATAGCTACACTGTTTGTATTCAGTCATGTTTCCAGTTGCCTTGCCCTGATTAAAAGCGGTGGTTAGCGCTTTCAGTTTTGTGCGAATGCTGCCATCAATCCACGGTTTCTGGTTAGGGAAGGTTTTAATAGTCACAGTGGGGACAACATCACTGATGCACTTGCTAATAAACTCGCTCACCGAGTCAGCGTATACGTACGTCAATGTTGTTGTTTGAGGCTACCCAGAACATATCCCAGTCTGTGTGTCTGTGTGTGTGTGTGTGTGTGTGTGTGTGTGTCTGTGTCTGTGTGTGTGTGTGTGTGTGTGGTGTGAGTTAGAGATCAGTACCTCTTCCCTGCGGTCCAAGGCAGTCCTTTACAGCTGGCCAGAGAAGAGTCCAGGTCAAAGTAACCAGTCTGAGTTCTCCTCTGAGGAACCTGAGAGAGACAACACACACATTTAATAATACATATTATACATATAATAAACATAACACACACAACTGTACACAAAACTTTATTGACAACATAACACAAAACACCCAATTTAAACACTATAGCATGACAGCACACACAATTATATAATAATAATAACAACAACAACAAGCACCACATGAAACACACAAACAACTTTAAAATGATTCCATTGTTATGAACAACCTAGTCAGCATCAACAGGAGTTTAGTCAGAGTATTCATACTATTGAGGAGAAGATGAGTCATGTGGCTCCACACCCTGACTGACAGTGTGTGTGTGTGTGTCTTACAGGGCTGGAGAGCAGGGGCAGGCCGGTACAGGGGTGGAAGGCCTTGGTGAGGGTGGAGTCCAGAGAGTGACGGTTGTGTTTCCTCCAACTGTTACACGGTCTCAGGGGCGAGGGAGAACGCTACGGGAAAAAACACACACTGGCTTTAATACAGCAATTTTCAACAACCATTTTAGACAAATGCCAAATACACTATGTCAAAGATCCTTTCTCAAAATCTCTTTGTACTGTTAATCAACATTTTTCAAAAGCGGTAATATCCTCTTTCACATAGGCCGGCTATTTAAATGAAGTGTCTTCGTGTTGGACAAAACAAGCCACACGGATGATATTCAACGTTTACTGCAGTGTGTGGTGATTTTCTAATCAGGTGTGCTCATCTATAGGGACACTCACCAGGACAGTGTTGGGCTCTGTGCCAGGGGGTGTGGTAGCAGGACTGGGGGGGCTGGAGGACTTGGAACCTGGGGGGGCCTGGTTCTCATCCTGGAGACTAGAGGGCTGGGTTCGAGGGCTGCCCTGAGTCCGTGAGGGCGGAGTTCGAGACTCTGTCTGGGTCTGGTTGTGAGATTGAGTCAGAGGTTTCATGTGGTTCTGGATGAGAGCAGTGGTCTGTGTGTGGGTGAGCTTGGTGGTCAAGGTCTGTGCAGTGGTCTGGGTCAGGGTGGTGGTCTGGGTCACTGTTAGGGTCTGGATGGTCCTCAGAATGTTGTCTTTAGGTGAGGAGGGTCTGGGCTCCTCTTGGGGGCGGGTGGGGTGTAAACTCTTTGAGGTCTTGGCCCTGGGACTCTTGGGGCTGAGTAGTGGAGAGGACTGGGGCTGGGGTAGAGGCCGTGGGATGACTAGAGGAGAAGACCGGGACAGGATTTGGAGTCGGGGGCTGACCTGAGGGTCTTCAAGTGATGAACAGCCGTTCTGGGCTCTGATTGGACCGTCTGTCTCTGGAGGAACACCAGCTCTGTCTGTGCTAGCAGGTGTGTGTGAGAGAGTGTGTGTGTCATGGCTGGGTGTGTAGCCGTTGCAGTGGCCACTGCTATGACTGTAGCCGCCTCTGTGTGTGGTGTGTGTGTCGGTGCACAGCGTGTGTGTGCTGTGTGTATGTGGTTTGTGTAGCGGGCTGCTGCTGCGGCTGTGTGTTGGGGACAGAGAGGGGACAGACAGTCTGTCCTGAATCAGTCTGGTAATGTCCTGAACAGCATGGGACAAGAGATTACTGTCTCTCTCTCGCTGTCGGTCTCTCAATGCCTCTCTGTCTCTTTGTGTCTCCAGGTCTCTCAGTGTCTCCCTGACTCTGTCTCTGTCTCTCAGTGTCTCTCCATCTCTGTCCTCTGGGAGTCTCAGTCTGCGGCACGCAACAGGCTTCGGAGACAGCGTCTCCCTGATAATAGCCGCTGCGTCGCCAATAGGCGTGTCGAAAGGGGAGGGCGGGGTGTCCTCAGTAGGCGGAGCTCCCTCTGGCTCTTTGGTCTTGCTGAGCGTGTTGTTGTCAAGGTAACTGCCCCGGACAGGGGTCTTGTTGTGGGTGTCGGAGGTGAAGAGGGCAGGGGGGAGATGGGGGGCGGTCGGGTCACAGAAGTTGAGGCGCTGAGCGATGCGGGCGATGACTTCCTGTCTCTCCTGGAGCAGCGAGCCAATCAGAGGATTGGTCTCAGAGGGTCTGGGGGAGGGGCACCGCGGGGGCTCTGCCAAAGAATAAGTCTTAAAGGCCCGGAGGGCTTCGGAGCCACGCCCCTTGGTGCTCTCGGCCCCGTTGACGGCCTTCCCATAATCCTCGGTGGTGTGTGTGATGTCATCGGAGGGGTCTGAGGTGAGGGCATAGAGCCACCTGACAGTCTTTCCCCCGGGGGGGAGGGGCAGGGTGGAGGACAGCTTCCTGTGGGGGCGGGGGGAGGGCCGGGGGGAGAGGGGGAGGTGGTAGGGGGATGATGTCTGCCCCTTATTGACCCGGAGGAGGTCTGATCCATTCTGGCTAGAATGACCATGGCTGTCTGTGGGGTCCGGGCCTCTCTTACTGGGCAGAACGAGACTGGGAGGACTGGGGAAGGGGAGGCCAGAGAAAGGCAGAGACGCTCTGTTGTGGCTCTCTTTAGAGTTGTGGCTCCTCTCGTACAGAGGCGGGTTAGGGTTCAGGTCTGGGTTAAGGCTAGGTGTCTTGCTGAAGAGGTTAGGGTTCAGGCCTGGGTTAAGGCTAGGTGTCTTGCTGTAGAGGTTAGGGTTCAGGCCTGGGTTAAGGCTAGGTGACTTGCTGTAGAGGTTAGGGCTGAGGTTGGGCTTAAGGCTGGGGGTCTTGCTGTAGAGTGGGGCCAGGGTCAGGCCGGTGTGTATGCTACAGGCCAGGGTGGGGTAGGTGGGCTGACGGGGGAGTGACTGGACCCTGAGCCTCAGGGCAACACTCTGGGACACGTTAGGGACAGGGAACAGGTGCTCCGCTGGGGGCTGGGAGAACTGACAGACACACTCCTCATCTGCTGCACTGATCCTGTGGGACAGAAACACACAGGCTTATAACTTGTGATCACATCAAATTATTTAGTTCCTTTTGGAAAGTATTTTATGATCAACATTCAGTAGCGATATAGAAAAATAATGGGGAAGTCGTTAAGAGGTTCTTAGTGTATTCTTGTGTGTGTTACCTGTAGAGGAAGGTGTGTGTGTGTGTGTGTGTGTGTGTGTGTGTGTGTGTGTGTGTGTGTGTGTGTGTGTGTGTGTGTGTGTGTGTGTGTGTGTGTGTGTGTGTGTGTGTGTGTGTGTGTGTATTACCTATACAGGATGTTTCGGGGTACAATGCCGTGAGAAGCACTGAGCCAGGCACTGAGCTGGGAGAAGAAGACGTAGGAACGAACAGCCAACAGTAGAGTCTTCTCCTCTATAAACCTATCACCGCTCCTAGAGAGAGACAAGGGGGGATGAGAGAGAATCAGACCTTTGCTTTAGCTAGCAATGGCTAAGGGAACTAGCATTAGCAACGATGCCAATGCCAGGCTCTGTTGCAGCCGGCCGCGACCGGGAGGTCCGTGGGGCGATGCACAATTGGCCTAGCGTCGTCCGGGTTAGGGAGGGTTTGGCCGGTAAGGATATCCTTGTCTCATCGCTCACTAGCGACTCCTGTGGCGGGCCGGGTGCAGTGCATGCTGACCAGGTCGCTAGGTGTACGGTGTTTCCTCCGACACATTGGTGCGGCTGGCTTCCGGGTTGGAGGCGCGCTGTGTTAAGAAGCAGTGCGGCTTGGTTGGGTTGTGTTTCGGAGGACGCATGGCTTTCGGCCTTCGTCTCTCCCGAGCCCGTACGGGAGTTGTAGCGATGAGACAAGATACTAACAATTGGATACCACGAAATTGGGGAGATAAAGGGGGTAAACCCCCCCCCCCCCAAAAATAAGAATAGACTGCCGAGTTTCAGCAGAAACATCTTATTTCTGGACATTTTGAGCCTGTAATCGAACCCACAAACGCTGATGCTCCAGATACTTAACTAGTCTTAAGAAGGCCAGTTTTATTGCTTCTTTAATCAGGACAACAGTTTTCAGCTGTGCTAACATAATTGCAAAAGGGTTTTCTAATGATCAATTAGCCTTTTAAAATGATCAACTTGGATTAGCTAACACAACGTGCCATTGGAACACAGGAGTGATGGTTGCTGATAATGGGACTCTGTACGCCTATGTAGATATTCCATTTAAAAAATCTGTTGTTTCCAGTTACAATAGTCATTTACAACATTAACAATGTCTACACTGTATTTCTGATCAATTTGGTGTTATTTTAATCCACAAAAAAATTGCTTTTCTTTCAAAAACAAGGACATTTCTAAGTGACCCCAAACTTTTGAACGGTAGTGTATATACATGTTTTCTGTTTGATACGGCGGCAAAGTGGAATATTCCAGTTTTTGCATGTGCCACTAGCTCAACCTAGTCCTGACAGAAAGTGTGTGTCGCGTGTACATACTGTCGTGGTACAGGCTGCAGGGTGTATGTGTGTGTGTATGTGTACATACTGCAGTGTGTGTGTGTACATACTGTCGTGGTACAGGCTGCAGTGTGTGTGTGTGTGTGTGTGTGTGTGTGTGTGTGTGTGTGTGTGTGTGTACATACTGCAGTGTGTGTGTGTGTGTGTGTACATACTGTCGTGGTACAGGCTGCAGTGTGTATGTGTGTGTGTGTACATACTACAGTGTGTGTGTACATACTGTTGTGGTACAGGCTGCAGTGTGTGTGTACATATTGTCGTGGTACAGGGTGCAGGGTGTGTGTGTACATACTGTCATGGTACAGGCTGCAGGGTGTGTGTGTACATACTGTCGTGGTACAGGCAGCAGGGTGTGTGTGTACATACTGTCGTGGTACAGGCTGCAGGGTGTGTGTGTACATACTGTCGTGGTACAGGCAGCAGGGTGTGTGTGTACATACTGTCGTGGTACAGGCTGCAGGGTGTGTGTGTACATACTGTCGTGGTACAGGCTGCAGGGTGTGTGTGTACATACTGTCGTGGTACAGGCAGCAGGGTGTGTGTGTGTGTACATACTGTCGCGGTACAGGCTGCAGGGTGTGTGTGTGTGTGTGTGTACATACTGTCGCGGTACAGGCTGCAGGGTGTGTGTGTGTGTGTACATACTGTCGTGGTACAGGCAGCAGGGTGTGTGTGTGTGTGTGTGTGTGTGTGTGTACATACTGTCGTGGTACAGGCTGCAGAGTGTGTGTGTGTGTGTACATACTGTCGTGGTACAGGCTGCAGGGTGTGTGTGTGTGTGTACATACTGTCGTGGTACAGGCAGCAGGGTGTGTGTGTGTGTGTGTGTGTGTGTGTACATACTGTCGTGGTACAGGCTGCAGTGTGTGTTTACATACTGTCATGGTACAGGCTGCAGGGTGTGTATGTGTGTGTGTACATACTGTCGTGGTACAGGCTGCAGAGTGTGTGTGTGTGTACATACTGTCGTGGTACAGGCTGCAGTGTGTGTTTACATACTGTCATGGTACAGGCTGCAGGGTGTGTATGTGTGTGTGTACATACTGTCGTGGTACAGGCTCCAGAGTGTGTGTGTGTACATACTGTCGTGGTACAGGCTGCAGTGTGTGTTTACATACTGTCATGGTACAGGCTGCAGGGTGTGTATGTGTGTGTGTACATACTGTCGTGGTACAGGCTGCAGAGTCCATCGCTCCAGTAGCAGAGCGTCTTGTTTGATCGCTGGGTCACTGATGGGGTCACTAGGGGGACTCTCGTCTCCATAGCAACAGTCTGGCAGCAGCATCACCTCCACCATGATGGGAATACTGTTCCTCCACAACACACACACCTCCGAGCGCACACGCCGCGCCTGCACACACTTGAACACACACAGACAGGGGAGGGTAAGTGTGTGTGTGTGTGTGTGTTAGCTGAGGCAGTGTGTAACTTGGGTGGGGCAGTGTGTGTGTGGGTGTGTGTGTGTGTTCCCTGGGGAAGTGTGTGTCATCTGTGTGTGTATGTTTGTGGACGTTACCTCTGGCAGTTTGTCGCTGCACTCGTGCCTGTGTAGGGGCGGCAGGGCGGACTTTGCAGGGGGGCAGTGCAGCCCCTCTGTGCGACCCTTCACAGAACATTCTGGGGTCCGTCCCTCAGTGATCAACAGGGTCAGGAACACCAGGAAGTCTTCAGCATCGTACTCAAAGAACTCCTCCACCACCACGTCTGGAAGAAGGGGAAAAGAAAAACACTGGTCAGTTACATTCTGACGGGGAAACATTTACATTTACGCAATTCAAGCAAGAACACGCATTCAGAGATCATTGACAGTGTAGAATGGGATAAGGCATGGAACTCAGACAAATCAAATGGCAGCAGGCTCCTGTTCTCTTGTAGAGTAGGAGACAACATGCTACAACACCCTGGCCCAGACTAACCACTAAACACAGACAGGAAGGGAGGAAGGACAACACTATTCCTGTTCTGGGGATCATTTTAGAATCTCCACGTCAGCTGAGCACAGGCGCTGTGTCACAGAATAACACTCAGACAGAAAAAGAACAGTGTGTTCTGCTGTAGTGTCTGTCCGGTCAGGGTTGGGTTAGGGTGGAGCAACAGAAACACAAGCTTGACAGTCAGAGAGGTTATGTTCAAACAGAGCTCTGTCCTCCCTACAACCCAGCTCTAACAAAGAGCCTCTCAGCTGGCTCTGGGGGTCGCTGTGTGTCTAGTTTGTCTCCGTGTGTGTGTGTGTGTGTGTGTGTGTGTTTGTTTTTGTGTGTGTCAGGCAGTTACACACATTCTTCCAGGGAACTCCTCCCACGTGCTCAGAGCTGCTCTCTGCACATGGAGAGAGAACAGTCAACACAGACACAGAGTGGGAGCGAGACAAAAACAGCACAGAGAACATGGATCAGGGGAGGGGGCTGCAGCCAGCTGTAGGCTGAGACTTAGGGAGTTGGAGAGGGGTTCGGGGAGAGAAACTCAGCTCTGACTGGCTAATGGCTATAGGACAGGTGAGAGTAAGAGGGGGAAGGGAGAGGAGCAGCCTATAGGACTTCCTATACAGTGATCTGCTCTGCTAACCCTCTGCCCCCTCCCAGTGGAGTAGGCTAAATGTAAAGCTCTGGCAGGAGTAAAAGAGAGAGGGAAACAAAGGAGGGAGAATAAGGAGGGAAAGAGAGAGATCCTCCGTTCCAGTGGGATAGGCCAGAGAAATTTGGGACATGGCGGCTCTGGTGTCAGCTTTCTGTTTTTAGTGTGAGTATGTGTGTATCGTGTGAGTATGTGTGTATCGTGTGAGTATGTGTGTATCGTGTGAGTATGTGTGTATCGTGTGAGTATGTGTGTATCGTGTGAGTATGTGTGTATCGTGTCAGAATGTGTGTATCATGTGTGCATGTGTACAGCGAGTGTGTATTATGTAAGAGGAGAGGTTTATAAAGAGAGGACTGACTGCAGAGCAGCACGCAGGTCTTATTAATAGAACTACTGCTGCTGTCCTGAAGAGGAGCTGGAACGGAGCCCACTGATCAGCTGGCCTAGTACACACACGTCACAGGGTGTGGAAAACGTCCCCCAGGGTGCTGGATTCGTACAGGGGAGGGGAGAGGGTATGTGTGTAGTTAATAGATAATGTAGTCTTGTTTAGGTCTGCTGTATAGTGCTATAGTACAAAAAATACTGCTGCTGTTTTTTTAGGCCTCAGCTAGAAGACAAGCTGATTAACTCATGGGCTAACACACACTTTCTCTCTCCTTCTGGACACACACACTTTCTCTCTCCTTCTGGACACACACACTTTCTCTCTCCTTCTGGACACACACACTTTCTCTCTCCTTCTGGACACACACACTTTCTCTCTCCTTCTGGACACACACACACTTTCTCTCCCTCTTTGCTGAATCTCCAGGTTCCCACACTAGTCCAGAGAAACAGATGTCACAAGTATAACTGATGAGACATAAGCACTGAGAGGGGAGATCATGTGTGTATCATCAAGGCTAGAGGTCGACCGATTATGATTTTTCAACGCCGATACGACCGATTATTGGAGGACCAAAAAAGCTGATACCGATTAATCGGCCGATTTTTAAAATGTATTTGTAATAATGACAATTACAACAATACTGAATGAACACTTATTTTTAACTTAATATAATAACATCAATAAAATAAATTTAGCCTCAAATAAATAATGAAACATGTTCAATTTGGTTTAAATAATGCAAAAACAAAGTGTTGGAGAAGAAAGTAAAAGTGCAATATGTGCCATGTAAGAAAGCTAATGTTTAAGTTCCTTGCTCAGAACATGAGAACATATGAAAGCTGGTGGTTCCTTTTAACATGAGCCTTCAATATTCCCAGGTAAGAAGTTTTAGGTTGTAGTTATTATAGGAATTATAGTACTATTTCTCTCTATACCATTTGTATTTCATATACCCTTGACTATTGGATGTTCTTATAGGCACTTTAGTTTGCCAGTGTAACAGTATAGCTTTCGTCCCTCTCCTCGCCCCTACCTGGGCTTGAACCAGGAACACATCAACAACAGCCACCCTCGAAGCAGCGTTACCCATGCAGAGCAAGGGGAATAACTACTCCAAGTCTCAGAGCGAGTGACGTTTGAAACGCTATTAGCGCGCACCCCGCTAACTAGCTAGCCATTTCACATTGGTTACACCAGCCTAATCTCGGGAGTTGATGGGCTTGAAGTCATAAACAGCACAATAGTTGAAGCACAGCAAAGAGCTGCTGGCAAAACACATGAAAGTGCTGTTTGAATGAATGCTTACGAGCCTGCTGGTGCCTACCATCGCTCAGTCAGACTGCTCTATCAAATCATAGACTAAATTATTACATAATAACACAGAAATACGAGCCTTAGGTCATTAATATGGTCGAATCCGGAAACTATCATCTCGAAAAGAAGACTTTTATTCTTTCAGTGAAATGCGGAACCGTTCCGTATTTTATCTAACGGGTGGCATCCATAAGTCTATATTTTCCTGTTACATTGCACAACCTTCAATGTTATGTCATAATTAAGTAAAATTCTGGCAAATTAGGCGGCACAAACTGTTGCATATACTCTGACTCTGCGTGCAATGAACGCAAGAGAAGTGACACCCGGGTGGCGCAGTGGTCTAGGGCACTGCATCGCAGTGCTAGCTGCGCCACCAGAATCTCTGGGTTCACGCCCAGGCTCTGTCGCAGCCGGCCGCAACCGGGAGGTCCATGGGGCGACGCACAATTGGCATAGCGTCTTCCGGGTGAGGGAGGGTTTGGCCGGTAGGGATATCCTTGTCTCAGTATGTAAAACATGTAATACAATGTATGCACTCTACTGTAAGTCGCTCTGGATAAGAGCGTCTGCTAAATTACTAAAATGTAAATGTAAAATGACACAATTTCACCTGGTTAATATTGCCTGCTAACCTGGATTTCTTTTAGCTAAATATGCAGGTTTAAAAAATATATACTTCTGTGTATTGATTTTAAGAAAGGCATTGATGTTTATGGTTAGGTACACATTGGAGCAAGGACAGTCCTTTTTCGCGAATATGCACCGCATCGATTATATGCAACACAGGACACGCTAGATAAACTATTAATATCATCAACCATGTGTGGTTAACTAGTGATTATGATTGATTGATTGTTTTTTATAAAGATACGTTTAATGCTTGCTAGCAACTTACGTTGGCTTACTGCATTCGTGTAACAGGCAGGCTCCTCGTGGAGTGCAATGAGAGGCAGGTGGTTAGAGCGTTGGACTAGTTAACTGTAAGGTTGCAAGATTGAATCCCAGAGCTGACAAGGTAAAAATCTGTCGTTCTGCCTCTGAACAAGGCAGTTAACCCATCGTTCCTAGGCCGTCATTGAAAATAAGAATGTGTTCTTTTTATTTTTTATTTTTATAAATTTTATCCCCTTTTCCCCCCAATTTTCGTGGTATCCAATCGCTAGTAATTACTAACTTGTCTCATCGCTACAACTCCCGTACGGGCTCGGGAGAGACGAAGGTCGAAAGCCATGCGTCCTCCGAGGCACAACCCAACCAAGCCGCACTGCTTCTTTAACACAGCGCGCCTCCAACCCGGAAGCCAGCCGCACCAATGTGTCGGAGGAAACACCGTGCACCTGGCCCCCTTGGTTAGCACGCACTGCGCCCAGCCCGCCACAGGAGTCGCTGGAGCGCGATGAGACAAGGAAATCCCTACCGGCCAAACCCTCCCTAACCCGGACGACGCTAGCCCAATTGTGCGTCGCCCCACGGACCTCCCGGTCGCAGCCGGCTGCGACAGAGCCTGGGGGTGAACCCAGAGACTCTGGTGGCGCAGTTAGCACTGCGATGCAGTGCCCTAGACCACTGCGCCACCCGGGAGGCCCCATAAGAATGTGTTCTTAACTGACTTTCCTAGTTAAATAAAGATTAAATAAAGGTGCAAAAAAAATATATATATATTTTTTAATTGGCCAAATCGGTGTCCAAAAATACCGATTTCCGATTGTTATGAAAACTTGAAAACGGTCATTCCGATTAATCGGTCGACCTCTAATCGAGGCTGCTATCAGTTCAGTTGTAATACAATTTTCCTCTGTTCCAAACCAAGGCCAGATCATTATGAACCCTCTCCTGGTCATCAATACCTGGTTGACATTGTTGACCCCTGGATAGTCTAGTAGGGACAGTATCTAACCTGGAGGAGAGGTGGTGTGTGGCTACTACCTAGAAATGTGCCATATGTGGTCTGATGGGGCATACAATTCACACCCTCCCTCAAGCCTCTGCATCTCCACACACACACACACACACACACACACACACACACACACACACACACACACACACACACACACACACACACACACACACACACACACACACACACACACACACACACACACACACACTTTCAGATTCAATTCATGAAACACAGAGTCTGTATTAAACACACACAGTGAGTGGATATATTAGTTGTGGTAGGCAGTAGTGTGAGATTAGACAGTTTCTCCATGGTAAATCTGATTACTGTTACAGCAGGGCAGGCCCCTCTAGGATAAATATAACTACACTACAACTACCCAACACTAACCATACCCCCCCACTAACACCAACCAGCATTAACCATACCCCCACTAACACCAACCAGCATTNAACCATACCCCCCACTAACACCAACCAGCATTAACCATACCCCCACTAACACCAACCAGCATTAACCATACCCCCACTAACACCAACCAGCATTAACCATACCCCCACTAACACCAACCAGCATTAACCATACCCCCACTAACACCAACCAGCATTAACCATACCCCCACTAACACCAACCAGCATTAACCATACCCCCCACTAACACCAACCAGCATTAACCATACCCCCACTAACACCAACCAGCATTAACCATACCCCCACTAACACCAACCAGCATTAACCATACCCCCACTAACACCAACCAGCATTAACCATACCCCCACTAACACCAACCAGCATTAACCATACCCCCAAATCCTCAAAATAGTTAGAATGAATCTAAAATAACTCTAGAAATCTGTCATTCATTGTGATGATTTTACATCTAACTAAAATGTTTGGTGTAGTATTCTGAATGAAAACGAGTCTCATTGAAACATCAACAAAGACTTTATTGAAGAATCCCTACTGTTGACCAATCCCTGACGAAGGGGCGTAGACTTCGGCGCCGAACTTCAGCTTGCCTCTAGAAAAAAATGTGTGCCCGAACAACCGAAAAAAAAAGTCAAAAATGAACAAAAACATCACAAAATGTTGTCATATTATATGCACAAACTTTTCCGAACTGTTCGTCTGCGAAGCATGCGAACACCGTAACACAAATATCACTACCTACAGGTTTCCTCTAGGATTGTTTTCAAGTTAGCGGGGGATGGGGGCGTCGTAGTGGGCGTTGCCAATTGTGCACCCTCCTACCAACATCTTTAAAGGCCCTCCTCTCGGGCAGAAGAGACCAAATTCTTCTGTTTTAAATGTAATTTCCTGCAATTCTACAAATTTTGCCATGGCTTGTGCCATCTGAGTGACTCAAAAATGAGGGAGCCCCATGCCATGACATAAATAATTTGTATTTTGTTGATAGTTCTCAAAGATGATCTCATTTGAAAATATATAACGTCATTATATTTTCTACAAACGTTATATCTTTAGTCTTTTAAGTTCACTGAAAACATTTTTGCATTAAAAAATGCATAAGATAATAAGCATTCATATTTTTGGGGAGTGGTTGGCAACGATTAGCAGCGGGCACGCAATGAAAACACACACACCACCAGCTAACACACCTCAACACACACCAGCGAACACATACAGCCTTGAGGTTCCTCTCCTCTGGTCATAGTGCACATCTATTTTGCATGGGGACAAAGGGTTGCCCTGGCAACACACAGATCATGTTAATGTCCCGTCACGGGGATTCTGTGTGTGCTGGAATGAGTTGGGTCTGTGTGTGAATCTGTGTGTGTGTTTCCAGAGGCACGTGAGTCACGTGTGTGTGACTCATCTATGACATGACTGTCTGTCACTGTGTGTGTGTGTGTGTGTGTTCTTACAGACTCTTTGTTCTCCATGAGGCCTAATCTGTGCCTCAGTGACTGAAACAGACTGCAGTCCAGCTCACTCTACAGGAGCTCTGATTTAAGATACAAAAACACTAACTAGCCTACACTGTAGCAGCAAGCAAACAGAAAAGTGTTGTCAATACAAAGATGCAGTTTCCTGTTCCATGTGATGTTGGCCTGCCCTGAAATCACATGTAGGAACAATAAAGAGAATAGAGTTTGAAGTTTAGCCATGTTCAACGTACAGTTTCCTGAGAGCTCTCTCTTTGTTCCCTTTATCCACCCCCCCTCTCTTTACACAAAGGGGCAGATTCACAGCACACATAGCAACACACAGATGCCTTCTGATTGGCTTAGAGGGTTGGGTACAGTTTTCTCTTTCTGCTACTGTGAACTCAGCTGCTCCGGCTGCTATTGTCTGGACCTCTCAAACACACCAGGCCCAACGGACACACACATCTCAAACCCTCATTACTAGCTGCTGCAACAGAAGGGCTTTCCCACACACACCAGATTAAGCTTTTACTTGAGCCCAACTGCTAATTTAAAACACTACCACTAGTGACGAGTCTAACGAGAGCATTCAGCCTAGCTAAAGCTTTTAATCATGGTCCTGTGTGGACTGGGCTCAGCTCTGAAGGCCTAGATGTTTACCATTACAGGTGACACTGATCAGACTAGCCCGGATCATGCCCTCACTAGCCTGGGTGTAAAGGCCTCCAGAGCCAGTGCTCTCTCTCTGCAGAAGCCCACTCTTTGTCCCACTAATACTGATTACGTAACTGGCAGAGTGCCCAGCACAGCACAGGGTAGGACAGCCGGGTAGTACTCTCCTCTGTGTACCCACTATGGCCTCAACAGCGGACGCTGAGCACAACTACACTTTACTCTATACTCTGTAGACTGATAGTCTGTGCTCTGCCCTTTAACCTAGGTTGAGGAGTTTACAGCCCACCCAATCAGCCACATGTTAGAGAATTCTGATTGTGGGTGTGTGTTTTGCACACTCAGCTGATCTCTCCTGCTGGCTGAGCCGGGTCTATCTGGCCTTGGTTGAACATGCGCATGCATATGCGAACCCACAAACACACCCCTCTGACCTACAGCTCTCAGGAGGTTATATTTGACACAGAGGACAAATTGAGCAACGTCAACAACACTCCAAAGGCCATGGAAAGTGTGGCAGTCAGACTTTTTAAAGTGCTGAACTGAACTGGAGCTGGCCAGCCATGGCCTAATATATCTCTGTATGACTGACTAACCTAGCCAGGTCATGGGTGGTTCTTCTCTGCAATAGATAGAGGTCAGACGACTGACGACTCTGACATGTTGATCTATCTATCTGGCTATGAAAAGCCAACTGACATTAACTCCCGAGGTGTTGACCTCTTGCACCCTCTATAACCATTGTGATTATTATTTGACCCTACTGGTCTTCTATGAACGTTGGAAACATCTTGAAGAACGAGCTCGCCTTAATGGCCATGTACTCTTAGAATCTCCACCCGGCACAGCCAGAAGAGGACTGGCCACCCCTCAGAGCCTGGTTCCTGCCTTTCTAGATAGTTTTTCCTAGCCACCGGCCTCTACATCTGCATTGCTTGCTATCTGGGGTATTCGGCTCGGTTTCTGTATAAGCACTTTGTGACAACTGCTGTTGTAAAAGGGGCTCTATAAAAACATTTGATTGATATCTATCTAGACTGGCGGCCACTTGCCAAACTAGTTGTGCTTTAACCAATTCCTCTGTTGCTGGTTATCGTGTAGAGACCAGCGTTAGATACAGGCCAGAGGATACTGATAGTTGTCTATGCTCCACAATGTATTCAAACTTACATATTGTGTCAATAGACAGCTCTCTTTCCAGATGCCTTTAACAGCACAGGCACAGCACAGACAAACCAATAATCTGGTTAGGACTATGTTGACCTTGTTGCTAAAATAAAGCAACAGAACAAGCAGCAAGCTGACTAACCATGTGGAAGTTCATCTCAGATATAGCAACAGCATGTGAGTGAGAGAAGGCAACCATGCATGGTGGTGGGCGGCCATGTTTAGAACAGTAAAGCTGTTGGCTGACTTTTGGAGGGAGGTGTGTTGTTGTTGGCCAAGAGGAATCTGACCCAGCAAAGGGACTCTACTCAGCTCCAACTATGGGATGTGTGTGAAATTGTCAATAGTCTGTTACTTTACTCTAGTCGTCTCCTCTAAAGTGGTTTCCTCATACTGTCCCCTCTTCTTGATCTGCACTGATCTGATTCTGAACACTCTTTTTCAATCAGTGAGGAAGGAGAGAGAAGATGAGAGGAAGCCAATGTAAACTATTGACATGCAGCCCATATCACAGGAGAGAGGAGAGGAAGCCAATATAGAATTTTGACATGCAGCCCATATCACAGAGCATCATATATGGGCCAGGGAAGGCATAGAGAGTGGTGCGCTCTGCTAATCCTTCCCCCTGCCAGGAGGAAACTGAGCTGGCCAGATGGTTCCTACTGTTCCTGCTGAGCTGGCTGCCGGTTGGCTGAGCGCAACCATGGGGGAGGAGCCACAGGGGCACAGGAAGTGACCGGCACACAGGAGCTGATGATGTCACTAACACAGAACCGGTCGGGTCAACACACTTACGTCCCGTGCTGGTTCTGAGCAAGAGCACCCACTGAGCCTGAGTGTGTGTCAGGCATGAGCCCGATCAACCACTAAGCTTGTGTGTGTGAGTGTGAGCCTGTGTGTGTGTACACGTGTGTGTGTGTGTGTGTGTGTGTGTCAGGCCAGCGTGAGCCAGATAAGACCCCCACAGTTACATAAGAGCATTACTGGGAGGACTGGTTGGAGCCGAATCACACGCTGAACTGGAACTACAGTACCGGCTAACACAGGAACCTGTCAGAGCACTTTTATGTTCAAGTTACATACCGCACCTTTAATAATAATAACAGGTTTATTTGTGTTGACAAAAGAATAACAATAGGCATGTTTTGGAGCCCAGAGGTCTACAAAGACAGTCAGCGTGACACATCCAGCACGTCAAAACACAACATAGTCCTACATCCCAGTGATCAGATGTGACTGACCCTGTCTGTGAGAACAAAAACACCTGTCACTGTACATGCCTGTCATTCTGTCTGGTTAGTGAAATAACATTACGCCTGTCCTTTTGTACCCCACCTGTGTGTATGGTGAATAACAAATCACCTGTTGTAGGTGAATCACTGCAAGAAGGTTGGCATAATAGTCAGATTGACTGTCTGATTGTTCTGTCGTGCCTGGCTGTCGGTGAGAGTTCCCTCAACTCTGTGCTCTACTGGCTGTTCGGGGCCTTGGAGGATGGGCTAATTAAGCAATAAGGCCAGAGGGGGTGTGGTATATGGACAATAGGGCTGCTCTTATGGGCTGTTCTTATGCGCGCCGCAACGCAGAGTGTTAGGACACAACCCATAGCCGTTGCATATTGGCCATATATCACAAACCCCCGAGGTGCCTTATTGCTATTATAAACTGGTTACCAACGTAATTGGTATTAACAGCTTCTACCCCCAAGCCATAAGACTCCTGATCAGCTAATCAAAGGGCTACCCACACCCCTCTTTACGCTGCTGCTACTCTCTGTTTATTATCTATGCATAGTCACTTTAACTCTACCTACATGTTCATATTACCTCAATTACCTCGACTAACCGGTGCCCCCGCACATTGACTCTGTACCGGTACTCCCTGTATATGGGTCGGCAGGTAGCCTAGTGGGTAGAGCATTGAGCCAGTAACAGAAAGGTTGCTAGATCGAATCCCTGAGCTGACAAGGTAAAAATCTGTCATTCTGCCCCTGATCAAGGCAGTTGGCCTACTGGGGAACAGCAGGTTGTCGTTGTAAATATGAATTTGTTCTTAACTGACTTGCCCCGTTAAATTAAAGGTTAAATAAAATAAAATAAAAATATAGCCTCGCTATTGTTATTTTACTGCTGCTGTTTAATTATTTGTTACTTTTATTTTGTATTTTTTACTTAACACTTATTTTTTCTTAACTTCTTAAAGCATTGTTGGTTAAGGGCTTGTAAGTAAGCATTTCACTGTAAGATCTACTACACCTGTTGTATTCAGCGCATGTGACAAATAAAATTTTATTTGATAATTAGAGCAGTAAAAAATAAATGTCTTGTCATACGCATGGTATACGGTCTGATATACTACGGCTTTCAGACAATTAGCATTCAGAGTTCGAACCACCCAGTTTTTAAGGGGGGGGGGGTAATCTTTCTGACGGGTGTGGACATCCCCCGAGATGCCTTGTTAGACCTCCAACAGGAAACACCTCCAAACAAACACACTGATTCAAAGGCACGTTCCAGTAGACATTTATGTAAAGAAAGGTTCGATATGCCTTCAGTGATCAGGAAGTTTCTGTTTGTTCTTCTCTTCCCCTTCCCATCTATTCTTCTTAACCCCGTCTTGTCTCTCCTCCCTTATTCGTTCCTCTCCAGAACCATGACTCATTGTGAGATCATGTGTGTGTTGTAGCCTATGTACTTAGTGTGTGTGTGACATCCGACCATTTCCTTGCTCTTTTGTGACTGTTCTGCCATGGCTCTTTATGAGATCTGTTACAGCTGTGTGTGCACACACACGTGTCTGTGTGCAGTATGTGTGTTGGTTCTCCTATCGTTGTCCCCACAAGGATAGTAAAACAAGGGGGGGAAAACTCTCCCTCGTGGGAGGACAAAGGCTATTTTAAACTTAGGGGTTAGGTTTAGGGTTACAATTAGGATTAGAATTAGGGCAGGGTTTCCCAAACTCGGTCCTCTGGACCCCAAGGGGTGCACGTTTTGGTTTTTGCCCTAACACTACACAGCTGATTCAAATAATCATCCGATTGTGTTTGTCTCTCTCAGCCAGCACAGGGGCCACATCCACAGCACTAGCCTACATGAACAACAAGTCAGTCAGATGACTTCACTTAGCTAAACACTACACTGTGATGGCTCCCTTTCCCTTTCTCACACACATGGTTGCAATCTAAAGTTGAAAAAGCACTTGTGAATCAGAATTTGTATAACAAGTAAAATCATTAAAAAAACAAGAACGAGTTCTCTAAACATTCTCTCTGTTATGCTGTGGGTGTGTGACTCAAGACATAGTAAGCCCACTGGGGTAAAGCCTAGAGAAACTAACTCCTGTCACTAGTTCAGCGTAGAGGCTAGAATGCTCCGTAAACACCTTCCTCGCCAGGGAGATGAGGAGGTGAGAGGGGGTCTGGGAGGAGGAGGAGAGGATAAGACAGGAAAGGAGAGAAGAACGCGATCAGGACAAACGGAGGAGAGAGATAGTGTCAGGAGTACAGGGAGGGCAGTCTGTCTGTCTGCATTTTCAACCAGAGGAACAGTATGTCCCATAATAACAATAGAACAGTGGGACCATCGGCTGGCCTGTCATATGGGAACTGCTCCAGAGAAGCTTCTATTGCAATTAGACATTATTAATAGAACCACCGTGACAGACCGACAGGGAGCCAACAGCACAGCATAACACAGAATCTATATGAGGGGGAAGGGAAAGAAAGGCTCAGTTGGTAGAGCATGGCACTTGCAACGCCAGGGTTGTGTGTTCGATTCCCATGGGGGACCAGTAGAAAAACATATGAAAATGTATGCACTCACTACTGTATGTCGCTCTGGATAAGAGCGTCTGCTTAAATGACAAAAATGTAAATGTAGTCCAACTACAGTAACTTGAGATCCAGCAGGAAAAGACAGATCTGTCTCTTTAGCTCAGTAAAAATGTGTGTTGTTGTTTACAACTGACCAATCAAAAAAATAAAAACTGCAGTGTGTAGTACAGTAAATGTGTGATTTAATTACTATATGTACAGTGTGTATGTTTACCACATCCATATGTCAGAGCCATGAACCCTGGGTTCTTTTTAAAGGTAAAGCCAGAGTCAGTGTGCAGGGGTGAAATCTCAGCCTTTTGGTGTTGGATGACATGTTTACACCCTGACATTGGGTAGAGAGTCATGTTACAGTACAGTGTCAGTAGGATGGGGGTGTAGGACAATGATGGTGTGGGGTTTGTTGTGTAGTAGGAAAAGCAATCTCTGATTGGGCTTCCTTTGTCTGACAGTGGTTGCTGTGTGACCACATCAAACCTCGGTGCAGTAGTTGCAGGCCCTGCCTATTGTCTGACTAGTGACAACAGGTCCCAGTACAGTAGAAAGAGACCAAGCTAGTACAGAAGAAACAGGCCTATTTTCTTACTACAGAACTCAGAACAGTTGATACAGACAGCCATACTGTCTTAATACAGGCCTCAGAACAGTAGATAGAGACAGGCCTATTGATTGAGTCCATGTTTGGTGGTAACTAAAACAAACATAAGCTGAATGTCTTCTGATTGAAGGTAATGTGCTAAGGCCAAAGAGTATCAGCTAGCTGCTCTGAGCTCCAACTAGCTGCTGTTATGCCCCTACAAGAATCATAACCAACCTTGGATTAATGACAAGCATGTTGAAGCACTACATTACTAGACTATGTCCAAGCAGGCAGACTGGCATACAATACAGTCCATGTATTACTAATAGAGCTAGCATTACAGACCACTGCTGCTGCGGTTGAATAAACCTGATATGAAAACAGAGAAAGCTGGCTGCCCTGCAGACTTCATGTTAATCTTACATCATGTAAACACACAGACAGTACAGAAGGCAGAGAACAGATCGAAGTCTCTGTTCATAGTGATGATTCAGAGTCACAGTGAAGATGTTCAGTTCGAACAAAGGGCTTTGAGCATTGCAGCATACCCATACCAGAGACTGACAGAATAACGCAGAGATCTCAGGCACACAAAAGAAGCTAGAGCTGTTTTATCATGCAGTGAGTTGTTCCACCGTGTCAGCGTGACCTGCTGCGTTTTGTTCCCCAAAAACAGCTTTTTGACAGAAATTACAAGATGACATTGTGTTGTTAAAATTCTACCATTGCTCAGATATCTGTATCCATCTTGTTTACCTATCCATTGTGTAATTTGGCAGTCAGAATGTCCTAATTTCCGTGGCCTCGCTGGCCTGCCTGGGTCAGGTTTACTTTGTTATCAACACAGGCAGGCAAGCAAGTTAACCAGCTGTTACATCATTCTCCCTCTCTGCCCGATACCTCTCCCTCTTCCGGGGGACTGCCTGGCTGGCTACATTCTGCTGATCCACAACACACACAGGCCAACGATGGATCATGTCAATATGATCCTCATGACCCTATTAGTACTGCAATGATGGGCACCGTAGTGAAGGCTCACACAGACGAATACCATGAACAGTATAGCTTCTGTTGGCATGGAATAAATCCATGTAGATCAGCTTACCTCGCTCTGGTTTCATGTTAGCCAGTGTCATCTGGATCTCTCTGGGAATCTGGCAGCCTCTTTCTGTCTGTCTTCGGTCTGAAGACTCCCGTCCACACAGCCCTGACAGCAATATACTGCTGTGTGTCTGACTGTGTGGATCCAAATCTTCCAAAGGATTGCTGACTTATTGCATTAAACAACAATACCAGCTGGGTAGCCTGTATGCTGCCAATCGCCCCCTAATTTACCCAACAAAGCAACGCTTTGTTACCAAACTGCTACTGTACAGGTCCATCGAGTCAGATCCACTGTTAACTGGCCAACGAACAGTTGAGCTAGCTAGCTAAATCTGACCGTCAAACATTAGATTAGCTCAGAGTTATTGCTTCATCAACCACCTAGCTAGCCAACAAGGCATTGAGCTGACAATCTGACTGTCCACCCCCCAAAAATAAACGTCTCAAATTCCATCACCAAAACCACGACAGTAGTCCCGTCACGAAGCATCTCTCTCTCTCTCTTTCAGCTACTGTAACCTCACCTATTTGGCTTAGCTAACGTGGCTTTAGCTAGCTGACCAAACAAACAACACGCAGGCATCTGATCTGATGACGACCTTCTCAAATAAAACACCCCAACCCCCACGCGCAGGTAGAGTGATCCACCTCTGATAACAATGGGCTCGAGGAAAGGACAGACCTCGTTCAACCGATCATTCTGAAAAACAGCCAACGTTAGCTAAACGCCGTGTTGTCCAGAAGCATCAGTTCCACTTGTCGTCTTGAAACATAGTGAGGTAAAGTAGCCACGTCCTGTGTCAGTTACCTAGTTATTGTTGACTAGCTTTCTCTCATTTCAAAAACTTTGTCAGAAAACAAGCTGACCATTTATTTCCCAACTTGTCGCAGTGGCTAGCGAGCTTTTTTCCTTCTTCCAAAACAACGGTTCGCTGGCTAGCGAACTTCGTCCAACTCAATAACACAGTACGGGCGCATACCGTTGGCAACAAAATTATTTTGTATGCTCTTTCTTATCCATAAACTTGTTGGTGTGCTCTCTTCCCCTCTCTCTAGCAATGTCCCCGTGTCAAAACAGATCAACGCAGTCTTTTCTCAGTCACGTGTCCCAACAACAGCTAGACCACTTTCCTGTACCAGTCCTCGAGTGAACCTGCTGCGATAGCAACCGTGATCTAGAAACTTTTTGGTTACAGTTTAACAATGTGTCAAGATGACAACAAATACCATACACTAAACATGGTTCAAATTAACGTTATAACTCTGCGTAAGTGTACCTCTGTCCAGGCCATGATTGATACATTGTAGCGGGACGGCCACTGCTCTGATTTGATTGGTGGATTGGATGCGCGTTCACGTCTGCACGTGGCACGTGTATTTTGTATGTGAACATTTTGTTCTCGGTGCTTGACATGTTCAGATACAGATTAGTGCTGCATTGATGTGCTCCTCTGGGTTTTATATTTCGTAGTTGTGAAATACGACTTCGTTTTATTCATATGCTTTTTGGTCTGAACAGTTCTTCAACCTATATGATGAGCACATTTTAGCTAGCCTGATAAACTAGCTAACGTTGTTTATAATAAAGTTAGTTGTCTTGTTTAAATTGTTGAACATTGACAAAGTAGTCAAGTAGTTACATTTGTACCAATATTGGAGTTGTCATCTTTTGGTTGGCAAGGCAAAAGGTCAGTGGTGAAACGTCACAACGTCGTCAACTCAGGAAACAATTTTCTCAGAGTTTCCCATTTATACTCTGATTTGGAGGGTCTCCTGGCAACTCTAATTGCACGAGAACGCAACATAGGCAGATTAAAAGAGTGTTAATATCGTTGCACTTTGACAATTCAAATTTGAGATTTTCTTTGTTTGAACCGTGCATAGTAGTCAGCGCTTTGATTGTCTTTGAAAGTGAATACACTGAATCGGTCATTAACGACAACACGAATCCAGGCCACCAGCTCTCACAAGGCCTATAATAAGATTAGGGATGTTGTATTCGTTACTCAGTGCTCACTATTGATAATTTTGAGTAATATTGTTAACCATGTATTGCTCACAGAGGAAAAATTGTCATAGATCCACTCAGAGGAACAATACGTTCAGAACGACAAATCCCACCAAACATGGCCTTACTGAAGAGCTTGGTGACTTTCAACGTGGCACTGTCATAGGATGCCACCTTTCCAACAAGTCAGGTTCTCAAATTTATTCCCTGCTAGAGCTGCCCCGGTCAACTGTAAGTGCTGTTATTGTGAAATGGAAATGTTTAGGAGCAACAACGGCTCAGCCATGAAGTGGTAGGCCACACAAGCTCACAGAACAGGACTGCCGAGAGCTGAAGCATCACTCACTACCGAGTTCCAAACTGCCTCTGGAAGCAACGTCAGCACAATAACTGTTTGTCGGGACATTCACGAAATGGGTTTGCATGGCCGAGCAGCCGCATACAAGCCTAAGGTCACCATGTGCAATGCCAAGCGTCAGCTGGAGTGGTGTAACGCTTGCCACCATTGGACTCTGGAGCATCTGGCAGTCCGACAGACTAATCTGGGTTTGGCGGATGCCAGGAGAACGCTACCTGCCCCAATGCATAGTGCCAACTGTAAAGTTTGGTGGAGGAGGAATAATGGTCTGGGGCTGTTTTTCATGGTTTGGGCTAGGCCCCTTAGTTCCAGTGAAGGGAAATCTTGACGCTACAGCATACAATGGCATTCTAGATGATTCTGTGTTTCCAACTTTGTGGCAACAGTTTGGGGAAGACCCTTTCAGATTTTAGCATGACAATGCCCCCGTGCACAAAGCGAGGTCCATACAGAAATGGTTTGTCGAGATCGATGTGGAAGAACTTGACTGGCCTGCACAGACCACTGACCTCAATCCCATCGAACACCTTTGGGATGAGTTGGAATGTCTACTGCGAGCAAGGCCTAATCGCCCAACGACAGTGCCCGACCACACTAATGGTCTTGAGGCTGAATGGAAGCAAGTCCCTGCAGCAATGTTCCAACTGCTAGTGGAAAGCCTTCCCAGAAGAGTGGAGGCTGTTATAGCAGAAAAGGGGGGACCAACTCCATATTAATACCCATAATATTGGAAGGAGATGTCCACATACTTTTGGTCATGTAATGTATTTCATTACTGCACTCAAACTTGTTGACCTATAAGCCGCTTGCTCCTGAAGTTCATAATTGAATCTATATTCATGGTTGTGCGTGTGTGTGTGCGCACGCATGTGTGATTCCAAAATAAGGGACAGATAAAATGCTACTGACAGATAACCTGTTATGCAACTATGGCATGTCTGTCTCCACTCTGGTCCCTGATACATTCTCTATATTTAACCTGTCCTACAGTGTCTGGATGGGTGGGACATTCCATTAAATAAACATAAAACAGGTTTTACAGGGTAAAATTTGACTCATTTGACATGCTTGGGACAAAGGAAACCCTGTATGATCTGTGGTGATGACAACACAGAGACCTCAGTAGAACAGCATACTGTATCAGCTGGAGGAATCCCTCTGCAGGTGACTGAGTTACACTGTGTTATGTTGCAATCTAGTGGTGGAAGAATAGAAGTGCAGTGTATCAGTGGGCATTTAAAAGAACAGGTGAGACATGTCAATAGTCAATAAAATCAAATCAAATTTTATTTGTCACATGCGCCAAATACAACAGGTGTAGATCTTACAGTGAAATGCTTACTTACAAGCCCTTAACCAAAAAATCAGTTTTAAGAAAAATACCTAAAAGTAACAAATAATTAAAGAGCAGCAGTAAAATAACAATCTACAGAGGTGAAGTGCCTAGGGGGGTAGGTACCAGTTGCAGTTCAAAACACATTTGATCTACTACATACAGTACCAGTCAAAAGTTTGGACACACCCACTCATTCAAGGGTCTTCCTTTATTTGTACTATTTTCTACATTGTAGAATAGTAGTGAAGACATCAAAACTATGAAATAACACATGGAATCATGTAGTAACCAAAATAGTTTTAAACAAATCAAAATATATTTTATATTTGAGATTCTTCAAAGTAACCACCCTTTGCCTTGATGACAGCTTTGCACACTCTTGGCATTCTCTCAACCAGCTTCATGAGGTAGTCACATGGAATGCTTTTCCAACAGTCTTGAAGGAGTTCCCACGTATGCTAAGCATTTGTTGGCTGCTTTTCCTTCACTCTGAGGTCCAACTCATCCAAAACCATCTCAATTGGTTTGAGGTTGGGTGATTGTGGAGGCCAGGTCATCTGATGCAGCACTCCATCACTCTCCTTGGTCAAATAGCCCTTACACAGCCTGGAAGTGTGTTTTGGGCCATTGTCCTGTTGAAAAACAAATTATAGTCCCACTAAGCGCAAATCAGATGGGATTGCATATCGCTGCAGAATGCTGTGGTAGCCATGCTGGTTAAGTGTGCCTTGAATTCTAAACAAATCACTGACAGTGTCACCAGCAAAGCACCCCACACCATCACACCTCCTCGTCCATGCTTCATGGTGGGAACCACACATGCATCATCTGTTCACCTACTCTGCGTTTCACAAAGACACGGCGGTTGGAACCAAAAATCTAAAATTTGGACTCATCAGACCAAAGGACAGATTTCTACCGGTCTAATGTCCATTGCTTGTGTTTCTTGGCCCAAGCAAGTCTCTTCTTATTATTGTTGTCCTTTCATCATAATGCTTGATGGTTTTTGCGACTGCACTTGAAGAAACTTTAAAAGTTCTTGAAATTTTCCAGATTGACTGACCTTCATGTTAAAGTAATGGTGGACTGTCATTTCTCTTTGCTTATTTGGCTTTTCTTGCCATAATATGGTATTTTACCAAATAGGGCTATCTTCTGTATACCAACCCTACCTTGTCACAACACAACGGATTGGCTCAAACGCATTAAGAAGGAAAGAAAATCCACAAATTAACTTTTAATAAGGCATACCTGTTAATTTAAATGCATTCCAGGTGAGTACCTCATGAATTTGGTTGAGAGAATGCCAAGAGTGTGCAAAGCTGTCATCAAGGCAAAGGGTGGCTGGCTACTTTGAAGAATCTAAAATATATTTTGATTTGTTTAACACTTTTTTAGTTACTACATGATTCCATAGGTGTTATTTCATAGTTTTCATGTCTTCACTATTATTTTACAATGTAGAAAATATATAAAAAATTATAAAATCTCTTGAATGAGTAAGTGTGTCCAAACTTTTGACTGGTACTGTACATATGAAATAGACTTTTGAGTCTAACATCAGTATTGAAGGAAATGACACGAGTCTGGATTCAGGTGCTGGAATTCCAACTGTTTATTTTCTACTTTTTAGTGACTACAGAAAATGTTACATTTTAACACTGAAAATCAAAGGCTGGATGACATCATCACTTGCTTCTCTTTATTATTTTAATTCCAATTTGTTTTGTTTAGCAAACACAGCAGATGATGTTGCACAGAACTGAGCGAGCAGTAGCAAAGCCAAGAATATTAGAACCTAAATGATTCAACCAACCAAGCTATGAGATACCGTGGCCCATGAGGACAGTGTCTTGGAGTAGGAGTGCTGATCTAGGAGAAGGTGACCCCACTTATTTACTAGGATTCAAAGGGAACAAATGACCCTAGATCAGCACTCGTACTCTGAGACACTTTATGAATATGGGCCAAGAACTGTGCATCTCTACACCTAGCCCAACATCCCTCTAGCCCATCACACACAGAAACACAACTAGACACTATGATGATTGATATGAAGGACACACGGCTTCAGAGGAAGGATTGACGGGAAAAATAACAATGGACGCCTGTCACTGGCTGGTTTACACCAGAACAACTCAGGGTGAACTGGAAAATGCAGAAACAACTACTGGGTTCTCTTTGGAAATAAATGTCAGCGAGTTGGTTTCGGTATTTTTTGTTGTTCAACAAAACCTTCCAGAACTCTTTATAATATATGAATAATCTCTGGAAGAGGCCCCAAGTAAGGTTGCATAATTCCAGGAACTTTAAATAAATTCCCTGTTTTTCCAGAAGTCCTGGTTGGAGGATTCTGGATTTTCTGCTTTATTTCCTCCAGATTCCGTGTGATTTCAGGTAAACCAGGGAATTTTTTGCAACCCTGCCCCCAGTGAGGTCCTCACCCCCCTTTATTGTTTTAGTGTTTTCACATTCAAAATGACCACCTTTAGCACACTACTTCTTTAGGGAATAGGGTACCACCTCAGATTTGCCCAAACGTCTGATTGTCTCAGGCGCTGCAGTACTGTGATGAGACTCAGCCTGATTAGGGACACAGTAACACACATATACGGAAGCACACAGAGACACACAGACAGACAAATGTACGCACACAAGCATACACACACACCCACACACACACACACAGCCTGTCTAGTTCTACAATGTAACTACTGTCGTCTGCATGGCTATTCCCATTGAACTGTATGGCCTGTGGAGATTGAATGGAAGAGAAAGTAACAGAGGGCTGAAAGCTAAAACATCTAGACTCCACTTAACTGTGTCAGGATCCACTGTAACAGGGCCTATTGTAAGAATGGTACTACTGAGAAATGAGATGAGCACTAAACAGCTTCAAGCTGCTAAACTGAGTTCACTGACCACACACACACACACACACACACAGAGAGAGACCAGATAAGTGCTGTCCCACCCATATACACACACACATTTCTTTGTAGGTTTATTAGACTTTGCTCATTGTCATTACACGAGTTTGCACCAAACAACAGACACTGTGTGGAGCTAGGCGGCAGGGACACATTATTATGAACAAGAGGCATGTGTATCAAATCACACCCTAATCTCTATATAGTGCACTTCATCACACCATATTCCCTCCCTAATGCACTACACCACATATTTGGAATAGGATTTAGTTTGAGATGCAGTTCAGAACAAGCTCTCTGACCCCGCCCCTGGCAGGCCTGCTGCACCGCCAGACCCCATCCATCCCACCGCTAACCCCCCCAACTCCACCCACCTCACTCTGTGTGTCAGACAGCAAAGTGACTCAGAACAGTCCTTAGGGACCAACTGTTTTATATATCTGATGTATTCCAGCTCTAACTCACCTGATTCAACTAGTCACGGGCTTCATGATTAATTGACTTAGTTGAAAGAGGAGTGCAAGTGTTGGAATAGACCTAATATGTGAAATGG
The DNA here is from genome assembly GCF_029448725.1 of Salvelinus fontinalis. Classification (NCBI taxonomy): domain Eukaryota; kingdom Metazoa; phylum Chordata; class Actinopteri; order Salmoniformes; family Salmonidae; genus Salvelinus; species Salvelinus fontinalis. The sequence continues at coordinate 87,720,659 of NC_074668.1, forward strand.
TTGGTGGTCCGATACCTGATTCCCACATTTGTAACCAGGCCACCACAGTACAGCTCGGCTTGGCCCTATAGTATGAATCAGGCACCAGAGGACTGGGTTGAGCAACACTGAGAGGACTTGCAGCCCTGGTTTAGTTTAAAACATCACTTCAGATTGTACATTTAAACAGGAGATTCCCTACACGGCTGAGTAACCTTGACTACAGAAGCCCCCGGCCTACAGCCTTCTACTAACATCTATACCCGTGCTGCGAATGGCAAATCAAAACTCAACATCTCTTAAACTCACAAATGCCAGTGCTTTTTCAAACGTTTTAATTCACTTATTTTTCCTTTTTTTTCTCCACTTTTTGGTTTGTTTTAGAAATCTTTGGATGCTCATTATTATTATTAATACCCATAAAATAAAATAAAAAATTTAAAAAGTCAAAAGAATAGAAAACACATTGCACACTGCTGCTTTCTTGACAGCTGTTGAGCGAAGTACGTACCAACTGTAGAATGTCTGTATCTGAAATGACACCCTAAATAGTGCACTAGTTTTGAACAGAGCCATAGGGTTTGGGTTAGTAAAGATATGAAACGAACATATCCCCTAGTCAAAATCCTGATTTTCAATATTGTCCTGATCACATCCTGGATTAGCCATAGGGTTCTGGTCAGAAGTAATGCACTACATAGGAAATAGGATGTAGTGTCAGATGTGTGTCGGCCCGTTGTCAGGGCAATGGTGTGGTCTCTGGCAGTGTTCAGAACACATGTTGAAGTGACAGAGCTGTGATATACGAGAAGAAGAACACAAACCCACTCCTTCATCTGATCTAAGCAGGAGAATGTTATAAGTCTAAGACAAAACTGAATGTTCATTTGTTGTTTTTTTTGTTTGTTTTCTCTCAAAAAACCTACTATATACAAATCTAGATGTTCTACAAAGGCATAAATTAAAGCAGTGGTTAAGCAATAATACAAAAACACAATTCCATTCAAATCAAATCACCACAACAGAAGACGAGAAAAGGAAAACATATGAACACATTATCACAGCAGTTGTTGGTTTTACCCTGTAAAAAACAATAGTCTACCATCATTATAATATCGGAATAAGTACCCAACGTCTGATAACAAAATAGTACACTTCATCTCTCCATCCAGACAAGTTTCAAACCTCAAGACCCTGAAACTTGTCCTCCGCGACCTTGAACAGAACACTTCTGCCCAAAAAAACATACAAAATAAATAAGAACCATAAAGCTTTTTGAAAGAAGTAACAATAACAACATTAGTTACCAAACTAGTTTAGTTCTGCCTGATCCACTTTGACAATATCTCCACAGAACCACAGAGTTCTCACTATGAGGTATTCAGAGACAAACACGGCCAGAGTGCTGGGCCTTCCTTCAAAGGGGAGGAGAGAGGATTGGAGGAGAGTGGGAGGGAGGGGGGCAGGGGAGACAGAAGAAGAGCTTTGGTATATCAGCAGGAGTGGAGATCAGAAATTCCTTTGGTATGTTTTCATTGCATGGTTGAGCTGGCAAAAGCACCACTTGTGAGAGAGAGCGAGAGAAAGAGAGAGAGCGATAAGGAAGGAGAGAGTGAGAGATATTCCTTTAGTCTTCAGTAGTGGCCCGTCTCTACAGGCTGAGGTATTCAAAGAGTAAAAGGTCAAAGGTCATAGAGAGGTCAACAGTGGTTTAACACTTTGGTTCAAGCAAGGCACTCGTCCTGGGAGTTTTAGAGAGGTTGTCAACATGTCTGTATAGAATGTTGTCAACATGTCATTTTAGAAAGTTCAATGTTGTCAACATATCATTCTAGAATGTTGTAAACATAATTCAAGAACGTTTTCGACATGTCTGTCTACAATGTTGTCAACATTCTAGAACCTTGTCAACATGTCATTCTCGAACGTTGTCAACCTCTGTCTAAAACATTGTCAACATCATTCTAGAATTTTGTCAACATATCATTCTCGAACGTTGTCAACATTTCATTCTAGAACATTGTTAATATGTATGTCTAGAGTGTTGTCAACATCTTCGTTGTTTTGGTAACATAGACTACAGCTTCAGTATCATGTCTACTTGTAGCTTTATAAGTAGAGAGCAGAGATGTTGAGAGACCAAGCAGAGCAGGGGGAGGGGAGGAGGACGAGAGGAGAGGAGGGGGTAAGGATAAGGAAATACAGTAAACCTTCTATCCACATCACTCATGTCGGCCGTGCAATGACGAAATCTTTGGTTATCTTTGGTATCATCAAAGTGATAGAAATCACAAATGGAAATTGAGTGAGGTAGCATCTTTGGTTCACACTATAAAATATCAGTAGGTCTTAACACATTTAGACATTTCTTTATCCTCTTCTTTGTTGTTTTCTTTTCGACTTGAGGATACAGCTCTCGTTTGGCTTTGCTTCATTTAATATAATACTCATTAACATGGAGAGGAGCTACAGTAACCCACAGACAGAGGCAGAGATACCCCCACTCCCAGCCCAGAGACTGGTACCCCAGACATGGAGAGGAGCAAAGGAGTGAACCAAGCCCTTAGACAGTACTCCACACTTTTTGACTCATACTTTGGGAAAGCAAGCCACTGTAGTGCTTTCTTCCTGGTGCTGACATGCATAGCATCCATCTATACCCACTGAGGTGAGATGGATGGAGAGGAGGAGAGGAGAGTCGGAATGATAGAGTAGAGAAATGGAGGGAGAGAAGAGATACTGGATGAGGATAAGAGGAGGAGAAATGGTAGTGGTGTAAAGTGCTTAAGTAAAAATACTTTAAAGTACTACTAAAGTCGTTTTTTGGGTATCTGTACTTTACCTTACTATTTATATTTTTGACAACTTTTACTTTTACCTCAATACATTCCTAAAGAAAATAATGAACTTTTTACTCCATATATCTTCCCTGACACCCACAAGTACTCATTACATTTTGAATGCTTATCAGGACAGGAAAATGGTTCAATCCACGCACTTATAATAAGAATATCCCCGGTCATCCCTACTCCCTCTGATTTAGTGGACTCATAAAACACACATGCTTCGTTTGTAAATGATGTCTGAGTGTTGCAGCGTGTCCCTGGCTATCCATACATAAAAAATAAAAGGAAATGATGCCGTCCGGTTTGCTCAATATAAGGAATTTGAAATTATTTCTACTTTCACTTTCACATATTTTAGCAATTACATTTACTTTTGATACTTAGGTATATTTAAAACCAAATACTTTTAGACTTTTACTCAAGTAGTATTTTACTGGGTGACTTTCATTTTTACTCAACTCCTTTTCTATTAAGGGATCTTTACTTTTTTAAAGTATGACAATTGGGTACTTTTCCACCACTGAGAGATGGAGAGAGAGGAAGATAGGAGAGATGGAGGAGAGGAGAGTGTTAACAGTCACACTCATGTCTTTAAAAATACTCTTTACAACATCAGCTACAAAATAGAAGACATTATTCTTTGGTTGTACTTCTTGCTGTGATTCTGTCAAAGTGATTTGGTATTATAACTGCACACAGTCTAGGCTACCTGCCCTGTAGTGGAGAAAGCTTTGGTTTCATTTTTACTGTTTCAACAGTACAGGAAGAAAGCACTACGGAATGGGTCAGGGGTTATGGGTCATGGTTAGCAGCTCCTACTGGGGCGATTTCCCCCCTCCCCTGTCTGCTCTTCCAGTGAAGGAGGTAGAAGTCACCCCTAATCACTGATCATGGGTCAGAAACAATATTTATTTCATCCTTCTAATGGTTACTGATAGGATTGGGGGCAAGGTAATCTGAATCTAGATCAGTTTATGGCAGCTTCTACCTGGAGTGTCTGGGGTTTACTGACGGACAGAAAACTGTGACCAATCAAATGTCTGTTTGTCCTGACGGACAGAAACTCTGACCAATCCAAACGGCAACTGAACATTCCAGTGGCACCTGTAAGATTCCTCCTCAAAGCTGATTGACCCATCCCACAGGATCTCCGTCCACTGGTCAGAACCCACACAGCTGATAGGCTGATTAAAAGTCCATCCAGAGGCCCTCCCTCAACCCGACCAGTCAGATCAAAGATAAGGACAGTGGGCGGGAGGTATTAAAGCTGTGAGATCAGTGATTGGGTAGAATGCCAGAACAGAGTTTTTAAAGCAGGTCAAAACAAGTCTTTGGTTTGTTTTTTCTTTGGACACTATAAATAGCAGTGTTATAGTACAGGCTTTAAGGTCAAAACGCTGTTTATAGGTATTTTCCTTAGTTTCTCCTGGTTTCTACATTGTAAAGCTTTTCCACCGAGGTTGAGTCTGTCAGTCTGTCTCCCCATACACAGTAAAACATCTTGACTGCTTCAAACTAGAAAAAAATAAGTCTCCACGCTAACTAAAAACTTCTAACACCATATCTAATATAAAATGTAGTCAACTCAACACTTGATTACCTGAGATGACATAATTCAAAATTGTAAGTCAGCGTGGTAACTTATTTTTTCCAAGTTAAATCAACTCAAAACTGTGCCCGCTCTCTCCTCCAGTCCCTCCTCCTCAGGCTTTGCTGCAGGTGGAGACAGAGGAATTAGCGGAGTGGGAGGAGCCTCCGTTGTCGTCGAGCCACTTGTCGAGGCTGCGTCGGCGTGCGTTCATGAAGAAATTTGAGACGGTGGTCAGCTCCAGGCCCAGCTGCTGGCTGATGGTGATCTGGAGCTCCTTGGATGGACGCTTGTTCTCCTTGAAGATGGCGTGGAGGGTCCTTCTCTGGACGTCGGTAAACACCAGCCGAGGCTTCTTGGAGTGGCCACCATTACCGCTGTGGTTGCTGCCGCTGTGGTTTCCGCCGCTGCTGCCACCGCTGCCGCCACGGTCACCACCAACTTTACAGTGGCCCTGGTCCTGCTCCTTGCGCTTACACGCTAAGGGTGGGGATAGAAAGAGAGATGTTATAACAAGCTACATCATAACAACATTAACACAGTATACAACACTGTATAACAACAATAGGCTACAGCACACAATCATCTATACCGTGGAATATAACACACACACACACGGGTAGCCTCATAATAACCTACACCGGAGCTCACAGCTGAAAACAATTGCCGCTGACCGTGGTGCTGAAGCGTACGGTAAGTAGGCCTCTCCCTGCATATCGAGACTTTACCGATAGAGGGCAGCAGTGAGCTGTCAAACAGCTGTAGCAGCACTGAATTCGACCGAAAGCGATTCATTCTACTTAGCTAGAGGACATCGGCTTGACAGTCACTGTCCCAGATAGATTATTTAATATAGATCTTAGACCATCTTTTCTTAGACCAAGGGTATTTCACTACCATCTTACAAATGTATGCAAAACAAGCAAGATGGATCTGCATGCCAGGTGCGTGTTGTTGATGTGGGATATTCGAGTCTATGAAATGAACTAATCACAGAAAGGTCTGTGTGTGTTCTGTGATAGCCCTAGACAACCATTAACAGAGAGCTAACGCTCCGTGTGGAGTTGAGTTGGCATCCTATCTGCTCTGTGTGTGTGTGTGTGTGTGTGTGTGTGTGTGTGTGTGTGTAGCTCTATCCTATCTGCTGCGCTATAAATCAACGTGCTGAAGGCCACAGTGACACCCCAGCAGCCACCGCGCGGAGCAGACAGACAGGTAGTCGGACAGGTTGGGAGCTTTCCCAGGCTCGTTATCACCCTGGTCCCACACACACACACGCACACACACACACAGCTATGCCCGTCTGACAATCATTAAGCAGATAACTCCACACTGAGGTAGCCTAGCAATGGCGTGACTACACACACTCGTGTACCAGCAGCAGCGGTGTGTGTATGTGTGTGTTGTGTATGTTTAAAATAAATAAATAAAATATATGAATAGCCCCTTTTCCGAATGCAAGAGCTGATTCACTCAGTTTGACAAGTTTTTTAATTAGGCCTATTCCAAATATGTTCAATAACATTCTATTTTGGGGTGGCAGGTAGCCTAGTGGTTAGAGCGTTGGACTACTAACCGAAAGGTTGCATGATCGAGCTGACAAGGTGAAAATCTGACGTTCTGCCCCTGAACAAGGCAGTTAACCCACTGCTAGGCATTGGAGATAATAATTTGTTCTTAACTGACTTTCCTAGTTAAATATAGGTTAAAGCACAAACTTCCCAAACAGGAATATAATAGGCTTAAAGTTGAACGAATTTCTAACGAACAAAATGATAATGTCAGAATCAATGCTTGAGATAAATTATCGACAGGTGCAATATCAGGCCTTAACTTTTACAATTGATTTAACAATATTTGTATTTGCTGCAAAATTAATATAGGCCTGGTTAATTGATGAGTGTGAAAGGGAGTGTATAGGTCTAGAATTTACAAGTAGCTTTTAGGAAATTATTTAGGGAACTATACACGCAACTTCTCAACAACGGAAATGCCTTTTTGCTGCATTATCCTCGATTATTTTAAACCCACTTCACATGTAATAAGTTGCATTTCCAATTCGTGAAAAAAATCTATAAATTCAAGATTAAATAGGTTAATGATATGAGTAGGCCTAGTCTACCGGCAGACATAGGCCTCGGTGACATGAGAAAACCGCCAGGCATACATGATGTAACATGAGGAAATGGAAAAAGCCAAATTTCAATAATCGATATCAATCTTCTATTTTAGTTCTTAGTAGGCCGATCACACACACATTTCACCCGAGAACCGATCGATATATGTTCGTGTACGGGCTTCCTTTTCCTGTTTACAGACATTCTACATTTCCAGAATCTGAAACGCTATTAATATTAGGAGAGGTATTTCACAACGAAGCCTTTATGATTCAGGTCGAAGTTATATAAAGTAATATGTATATGTATGTAATATGTATATACTTTCATTAGGGAGAAATACAATATATATGCGCATGGATGCAATAGCTATACATATTATGGTTGAGGTTTTATGGAAGTGAAATTAGGCTCAAATAGAATGAAGAGGGAGAGACTGCCAAAATAATCTCCCCACTCAAAAAGTCAACACAGTAAGCCTAATGAAAAATATGTTATTTTACTTTTTACTTTTATAAACGCATGGCATGGCTAAATAGAACAGCACAGGCGTACTGCCTAACAGTCATGAATTCACAGAAAACAATTCCGGGAAAATGTATATATTTTTCTGTCCTGAGTGATAGTGTTTTCTCTTAGCTCACGAGATGGAAGGGATTATTTGTTCGAATTCTAATGGATCAATACAAATGTGTTTGGCGTGCGTCAACAGACTTATAATACGTAATACTCTGATTTTGAATCACCTGCATCGAAAGATCAAGAGTTGCGTCTGCAATGCAACATGTTTATTCGTCTATTTAATTCACAAAAACATTAACATGTAAAATGACATGGTATATATATGGTTTGCTATGCAAGACTGTTGATGACACACACAAAGACACAGATACACACAAACAGATAGACACACACACGCTGCAAATAATCAATGGCGATTTAACACACTTTCAGCAGCGTACCGCCTCACACTTTTCACAAGCCAAAAACCCATCCGCCTCAGCGCGTCATTGATTAGACATAAAGCAATTCCTTTGTATGCTGGCGACTGCGTGGCTCCGTGTGTGTCCGCTAGAACGGTTCAGGCGGATTGACTCGGGCCCTCGGGGACAAATTAATAGAGAGCTATCTATCAGTTAATTACCACAAACCCAGAGTCAGCCCCGCGTCACGCCTCCTAACGAGTTTAGCTCCAAGACAATAACACACTCACTGAAACACAATAAGTGCGTCAACGCAGCCAAACACAGCTTCCATAAGCTTTCCTCAATATTTAAAATAATGGTCATATTGATCCTGGAAAATATTGTATTATCTTCTATTACATTATATTGTTATTCTGTTATACTATTTTCCGCAGATGTTCCATCCCTCAGCCCCGAAATGCACAGCTTGAGGATGTTACTACATGTGCTGGCAGCAAATGAATATTGTCATGACGTAAAAATATATTTTTGAACTTGATTCTTATCCTCCCGCGCATGGACTCTGTTTACATGGACTCGCGTGGACTCTGTTGGGAACAACAAAAAGCTGATGAGTTGGGCAAAATAAGCTCATTCTGGTCCCAGATCACCAACACACACACACACACACACACACACGCGCATAGACATATGGGCCCTTATCTTATAGAATGGAAAAAGCCAAGAGACAGAGATTACAACAAAGACAATGATGAATTCAACTGCAGGGAATTCCAGAGGAAGGTTTCAGTTCTGTCATACCACTGGCTACTCCACTGTCAGGTTCAAGACAGCTGCAGACAATAGACCTACTGTTCCAAAGACGAGCACCAAACAATCTTAAATACCCCCTATAGATAACGAGTAAAGGGAGAGAGAAAGATAAATAAAAGGAAGTGGGTATTACCGAGGGTTCGCTCACCTGCGAGCCTGAGCGTGCTCATGCGTGTGAACTCAGGCTCCTGCAGCCACTTCCACATCCGGCGGAAGGTCTCCCGGCCGGACTTGAGCTTGGACCAGGGCTTGGGGTTCCGGAGCAGGTCTGACAGTGTCCCCTGGGACCGACACAACACCCTCTGGGCGAAGATAGCCTGGGGGATGGAGTAACGCTTCAGCTCTGTGGTGATCCTCTGCGCTACTTCTTTGGTGTTTACTTCTTCCATTTGACCCGTCGAATTGCCGTCGGTACCGCCACCACCACCTACCCCCTGGACTTGAACCCCGGGCCCTGAGGCGTGGCTCTGGGTGTTGTTGTCCCGGGGGTTCCCGTGACCCAGCACGTGCCCCGAGGCTCCGAGGTGGGCATGGGGGTGGTGGTGATGGAGGCCGTTTATATGGAGCATGTTCCCCGAGGAGGTGAGGTGCTGGTCGGCGTGTCTGGCCAGCATGGTGGGGTGATGAGCCTCGAACCCACCGGGAGTCAACTGCATCTTCTCCCCCGGCATGGAGGCTGAGACCCCGGGGTGGGCATAGGGAGGCAGGCCGGCCTGGGAGCTGTGTAGGCCGGCCAGGCCAGAGCCAGACAGTGGGGAGAGGCTCTGTCCCATCCCAGGGGCGTCTTTGTGGTGGTATGGGGAGTAGAGGTTGTTGATCGGCGCCAGCCCCCTCTCGTCCCTCATAAACGTAAAGCTGCCGGTGACATTACCAGGGAGTCGCTGGTGATGATTATGAGGATGATGAGGATGGTGGTGTGGATGATGATGATGATGGTGATGATGAGAGAACTTGTCTGCTACAGTGGAGATGGGGGGTAGGGGAGCCTGGAGAGGTGTGAGGGTGGTGTAGGTGCTTGCGCTCATTCCAGGGGGGGCCTCGCACATACTCATGGCGGGGTGCAGGTGATGACCGGGGTGTCCAGTGTTGTGTCCGTGATGGGAGTGGTATTCTCCTCCGTCTAGCAGGCTCGTCATGCCCATGGAGCGGTGCGCCAGCCCTCGGCCCCCACCCGGGCGAGGGTGTGGGCTGTGGCCGACTAGCAGCTCTCCTGGACCGGCCACAGACTCATGGCTCAGGTCGCCGAGGCTCTCCATGGACAGTTGCGCGTTCATAATGCTTGGCGACCATCTATGTGACCTGGGAGAAGGATGGATGTCCACAGAACAGTCCAGAGTCCTCACGGCGGGAAAGTTCCCTCCCAGTCTGTTGGTTTGTTGTGGTGGTTTGTTCTGTCTCCTGAATCCTGGTTGATGGACGTTTTTTGTATCCTTTTTATGGCTGGTGTTTTCTTCCTCTTGTCTTTGTTGATTATTTTCTTTCCTCCGATTATATATTTTCTTTCCCTTTTAGACTCGTTTTATTGATACTACATTATATTTTTTGCTTCCTCTCGGTTGTGTCTCGAGCCCCCCCGCCTGTCCTTGCGTTCCGGTTGGGTCCTGCGCCATCTCTCTCTCCGTGGCTTTTCTCGTGCTGCTCGGTTTCTCCACACCTCCGTTTCACGGCTGCCGATCCCGAACATACACACATGCGCACGGGCGACCTTCCATCCCCTCCCACCACAAACACACACACACACACACACACACACACACACACACACTGCTCTGACGTCAGTTATTAAGGAAGTTACAACAGAGGTATTAAGATACCTGCTGGTTATAAACCCCCCTCTCACACACCCTCTGGAATAAAATAATTACATCACAAATTAATTAATATTATTTACTAGGTTATAATTTACACGTTCAATGGAGCCTATTGAGCCTATTGTATTTAAACACAAATAAAAACCTATTGATCCAATATTGTTCTGGAGCCTCCTTAACATGTCATGCAGAACAAATGAAGTGAACTTCCGGGTTCATTCCCCACTCGTCAATGAGGTGCGCGCGCGTGTGTGATTTGACCAGACAGTGTGCATGCAGTATTCAAAACCTTATATTCACACACGTGTCTTTCATAATCACCACCTATCTTGAACCAAATGTCATCATGCTGTTTCTCTATTTTTATATAATAAAGCAAAAATGGTATCCCAACAAAGTTCCCTAATAGAGGATTATTGTAGAACTCCAATCCGAATGAAAACTATTCCATATGTCGGTTTGAAGTAACAAATGAAGATGTACTTCTCTCTCTTTAGAAATAAAAAGATGAACAGATGTGTCTATTGTTAAACCATTAAGATTAACGAACCGGCCGGCCGTGCATGGGAGTGTGTGGGTGTGTATAGGCTAAGTGTGTCCACGCGTGCCCCCATCAATACGCGGAGTGTGTGTGTGTGTGTGTGTATGAACTTGATCACGGTGAAGAAAAGTATTAATTCACGAATAGGCCTATGATTACATCAACATTACATCTCTCATGATAATAATATATACTAACGTTAGTAATTAATTGAGAAACAATTGAATGACAAATATGTTTTATGTTTTATTGCGTGATTTTATTTCCTTGACACATTGAGTAGGCCTACATCATTACAATACAATTTCAATACAATTTCCTAAATTGGCTACACAATGGATGAACTTCAAATGACTTGTGTGTGTTGGGAGGAGGGGAGGGGGGGGGGGGGCGTCCTTTTCACGCGGTCAGGCAGGCGACAGCTTGCTGCGGCCAGTGGCCAGCCCGGGCCACATGTCAAAGGTGACGCTTCAAGACTCCTAATGTTAACAGCTGCTCGTGCAGATTAACACACACACACACACACACACACACACACACACACACACACACACACACACACACACACACACACACACACACACACACACACCGCGGCATCTGTCAGGGTCAAGAACAACAGGACACCGTTCAATTGAACAAGTTAAAGAAGAGAAACGTAAAAGTTAAATGGTCTCTAATAGGAAGTCAGCGTCAGTGGCGTGTGGGGACTTGACGTTTGCCCAGAAACAAAGACACTTTATGAACAACGAGATGCTTTCCAACGGTATGGACATAATAAAGGACTGGTCAGAGATTCGACATAGGCCTATTTATAACTTACAAACAAAACGTGCAGCCTAGGCCTAATAACAAAATAGTTAACGTCAACAAAGTAAATCAAATGTGTTAACATTTAAAAAGTAATACATTTAAAATTAAATATGTTATCAATTTGCTAAATTAATTGACATAACATTCGCGAGGCAAATAACAATCAATCATCGCGAATAACAGATTGCTCCTATCAGACAAACAGACAAAATATTATTGCCTATATCAGGCCAAATAAGAAGAGAAAGATTCACGTTTCAGCAGCCACATCTGCACACATTCTCATGCTGATCGATATTTTTCCTTCCAGCAACGTGCAAAAGGGCGGTGTGCGCGTGTATGTGTTTGAGTGTCATTGTGTTGAGGCCTATTCACGCGTCAAAGCCGCAGTGTGTGTGTCGTGTCCCTGTAGAGAATGGTCTGTGGTTGTTATAGCAAGTATTTGATGAATGTAGAAAGAGAGAGAGAAATATATATATAACGTATTCACATAAACACTGCTTTTCATAAAACGTGTGTCAACTAACTAAGAAGTCAACTGACATAACAAAACCTTTCAAATGTACCAACCAAGATAAGCTCAAAAGAAAACTCCATCCCTCCCCGTAACTGCAGCAACATACAGTAGACAGGCTATGACATGTCTGGCCGTTTTAATTATGGCCATATAGCTTACAAATGACTGTCCCGCAACAACGTCGGTGAAAACATATTGTCATATTTTAAACGATAGGCCTCTACCACAGATCTGCAGCAGCCAGCTCCACAATAGCATGTATCGTAATATTCAATAGAACATCACGATGCTTTTGGCTTGGTTACCAGTCATTCATAGGTAGTTGAATAGTCAGAAGCAGAGCATTTATTTAGATACAATAAAAACATGGCTCTGGTCAGAAGGTAAAAGTCAGTCTGGTAAGTTAACCCAGAGCAGCAGCATTATTAGAGCAAAGCGGTAACCCCCTCGCCCATTGGGTCGGTTGGTCAGGCTGCACCCTGGAGACTGTCTGTATTAATGATTCATTATCCACAGACTGCTGTTGTATTCTGTTGACTCTGGGTCATATTCACAGTCGGCATTATGTTATAGTGTTGAATCCAATAACCAATGTTGCATATACAATTATTAATAGAGTAGGCCTATGCCTCTCCTCTCTCTATGTGAATGCTGATGAGTATGCGTAACAGAGTATGTTTATGGAGCAAAGGTTAGGCCTACTACACATGTCCTAACCTGAATAGTGACTATTTGGTTGTAGCCTACAGGGCACAGCTTCCAACATGCCATGGTTTTACGGTGGCCGTTACTAAAGGGCAGCATAACATTAGTATCGTTTAATTCATATGCTGTGGTTTATGGTGGAGACAGAGGCACATGGATCGATAATCTCAGCTCTACAGATAGTGACATACCACTACAGAGATGGGTTATTAACGCTCATAACGACACTATTAGAATTCCCAAACCAGATTTAGGCAAAAGCGACCGTCTAGACGCTATATTTCTAGACAAGACTAATATAATCGAAATCCATACTTACAGTAGCCTGAATTGAATTAAGCGTGGTCTATATGCCTGTACACATGATTATATGTTGGCCGGCACTATTAATATCTACCTTATTCTTATTGCTAAATTTTGTGCATAGACTATACTAACCAATTCAATAATATTTGATTGCAGACCGAGGTTTTAAATTCGTATAGGATATTAATAGCCTAATACCAAACGTTTTATTGATTGCTAAAAGCAACTGAAAATAAAATGAGAATCTTAGGCGCTGTTTTTTTCAATATTTTTATGAAGGGTAATCTTACTTCCTCGAATGAAAAAACGGTTTACTATTCGTTTAATTTAAAGTTCAAATATTTGAATGGTCAATCTGCAAACAGGTCTCGAATCAGCAACTAAATGGAGTAGGACTGTGGCATTCTTCAGTAAACTTCTAGAACTCCCAAGAGCGATTTCACTTTACTGACACTTTAAAAATAATACATGTATTCTAATAAAAGCCCTTTCTTTAGGCCTACTGCTTGTAGGCTATAGAAAAATGAGCTATATGCCTATACCTGTATACTGTTACACCTAATTTGTTTGATAAAAAAACGAAAGCATTTAAAAGGATGCTATTTCTGAGCAGTAGGTTACACACAACAGGACATTCGTCTGAGCGGCACGGCTAACTAACACAACTTTCACTTATTATAATTCTTGGGATTTATGGTATTAAATATATAGCGTTTGTAATAATTTATATCCCTGGCTAACTGGCATAAATCTGTAGTGTAATGCTATGCTGCAGTCGACTCCATTGTAAGAAATGCAGTGATTGACTTCGAACGAAAATAAACTGTCCAAATTACTTTTCAATAGCCTATTGGTAATTAGGCCTACACTAAAACATATTCCCCTGTAGCCTATCATAAGGTAATAGTCTTCATTCTCCCCATGTCCTAGATTCTTATATCAATTAATATGCTTTTAAAGCATTAGAGCCTTACACAAGTTGTTAAAAGTTGTCTCTAAGTGGTTGTAATGACCATACGTAATCTGATGGTTGCTGTAATGTTCGTACGGGCACATTAAACATATTTATTTGAGGAGCGAGAGCTGCGAATATTGAGAGAAGATTAGTGACGGCACTAGGGTCACTATCTGAAATGTTTGGATTTGATTGCTTGTATCTTCGTCCCTGTTGAAACGGCATTAGATTATTACGGGTCATTTGGTTTTCGACATCATGGGAGATTCTCGTGTCTTCGCCTCGGAATTAATTGTCCTATAATATTCATAGCATATTGTGATAAAGCAGACTAGGCCTAGGCTATAACGACTGATGGAGGGAACACATGTTTATGGATAAAGAGTGACATGCAGGCCAGGCGTATAATCAACTGTCTCAACGTGTGAATATTCTTCAACCAAAACAACTTTGTTAAGAATCGCAGACAGGTTGTCTTAACAATGTCATGGTGTGGTGGAAATCATTATCATCACCATCATCATCTGATCCACGAGAAAACACTGATTAGGTTGTCTCGCTGTCAACACCTTTTACTGCAACGCCAAATTATAACATTGTAATATATATTATATTGAATTGAAATAGAAAACACCCAGATAGAAAATCCAAAATAAGGAGCAGGGTGGTTTACCTAGAGGTTATGTTATGTTCATCGAGAGACGAATGAGACATTTCATAAGGTGGTAGGTGGCCAGTATTTCTCCATCTGAAATTGTTTTGAATCATTCAGGTGGTATAGACTACTATGTTATTGCATTCATGCCTGGCAAAATAGTTTAGGAAAAAGGGTTTTGGGTTAGATTTTTTGTTATTTTCAAGGAGCACTGAATATACCCAGGATACATTGAACTATACAAAGCAGCAGGAACAACAAAAACACACAATTTGACGTTTGGAGACGAGCAACTTCGAAATTTGACATTTGGAGAATGTGGACGAACGTCTAATTCTGAATTGAGACTGTGATAACTTGTTGCAGCTCCAGACATTTTGTCAATAAACGTATTTAAAAATAAATATTATTTCGTGTAAAAGTTGGCTTTTGCAATGGTCTTCTAAAACCCCAGTCAATAGACTACATTTACATTACAAAAAATGAAGAAGATAGTTGGATAATTCTTGGTAAGCAGTGAAGGTGCGCGTGTGTCTAAGGGTAGAGCCAAAGGCACTGAGAAGAACATCTGCAATGTGTGCTCGCCTGTTGCGATGACAACTACACTTACTACAGTTACTAGAGTAAAAAATATCAATTGATATAAATCTAGTTTACATTTGTAACACAATCCTTCATATTAATGTCTGGTTAAAATGTGTTGTCATTGAAGGCTAATGCCCCTAGCTCTTTTAACCCTGAACGTGACATATCAACTGGTGGATGAGTGCCAATCCAAACTGGTAATAACATGGTAATGAAATAGGTCCAAACAGATTATGACTAAACAATGTCTGACACACACACACACACACACACACACACACACACACACACACACACACACACACACACACACACACACACACACACACACACACACACACACACACACACACTGGTGGCTGTCATCTCCTACCACAACATGAATCTGATGCCCTCATGCATCTTTTACGAGCCTCCCAGTTTACACACATTTTCCTGTCAAACCCCCCAGATACACACCACATCTGAACACACCCCAGATGCACACCCCATCAGAACACACCACATTTGAACACACCACAGTGTTGCAGCAGAACACACCCCATCTGAACACACCAGATCTGAACACACCCCAGATACACACCCCATCAGAACACACCACAGCAGAACACACACATAGTCACACAGCTTTCTCCATCATGGTCCAGATCAGAAGGGTGCTACATACTAAGAAATGCAGACGGAATGCCATGAATAGCGGACATGATTCCTACATGTCAGAAAGGCATGTCTATTCTAGACAGTATATTTCTATAGCTGAACGTTCCACGCTGAGCCCAACTGATCATGACACACAGGTATGATGAACACTGTCGCTCCACATCGGTTTAATGGCTAGTCATTTAACAAGAGTCGGAGTGTCTCGCTCTCTCCCGTGTTGCGACAGGCTCCGGTGCAGGCAGGTCAAGCTGCCCTCGTGCGTCCTGTAGAAACAGCCCAGGGCGTGCCTCCATTTCAACCTCAAACTCTCCGGTTCCTGGTCGGCGGAATAAAACCTGCCGTTTCCCTCTGCCTGTCAGTCCGTCCCGTGTGCTCCTCGTGCGGTTCCCGCCTGTCTCTGCCCGTGCTTTTAATGCTCCTCGCGCATTTGACTAGCAGCCCCGTTATGGATCGGCCCGGGCAGAGAGGGAATCAGTATGCAGTATGCAAATTACTTCAGTTTCAATCGAAAGGTTCGATCCGTGGTGGAGGGCACGTGGAAGTGGGGTCGGTCAGCCCTCAGCACGTGAGCCCCATCTCAGCTGGACCCTGAAATATTTTATTTGAATGATCGGCAGTTTTAACCAAAACATAGTTTATTATTGATGACGTTAGAAATAGATTGAGAACCAAACATTTACAACACAAGGGTATTTAAAGAGAGATCTAGTGTATGTTGATCTGGATCCTTGTCACGATCGATATCCATGCTATTGTGAAGGATAAGGTTATGGTACATTCGTAGCCTATCAACAAATCTTCCTTATATAATTAACATTCAAACAATGAATGGGTATTTAGGCCCAGGCCTATAGGGGTTTTCTTATAAATATAACCAGTCATAGAAAGCAATTGACCTTTGCTGAAATGTGCTCAGACAATTCTAACGGATTTATAAAAGTAGAAGGCCTATAATCTATAGTGCAATTTCTAACATATCAGAGAATACAAAGGCCTTCACATATTTTTTTAAATTAAGAAACATAAAAATTGTACAGAAACAACACAGATAAATAAATGATAGATCCAGTAGCCTATAATATACTGTGGGCCTATAAATCCTATATTTTATATGACCACGTTTTGTTTTATTCTTGCTGTCTAGAAGAACATGATATATGTAATGCTGTTGATATCAATGTGTTTTAAAAGTGAGAAACAGATATAGAGATTTTATTAGATCATGTGATTGACAAGAGAGGAAGAGAGGAGAGAAGAGGGGAGAGAAGAGGGGAGAGAAGAGGAGGAGAGGAGAAAAGAGAAGGAGAGAAGACAGAAGAGGGGGAGAGAAGAGGAGGAGAGAAGAGGGGAGAGAAGACAGAAGAGGGGGAGAGAAGAGAAGGAGAGGAGAGAAGAGAAGGAGAGAAGACAGAAGAGGGGGAGAGAAGAGGAGGAGAGAAGAGGGGAGAGAAGACAGAAGAGGGGGAGAGAAGAGAAAGAGAGGAGAGAAGAGAAGGAGAGAAGACAGAAGAGGGGGAGAGAAGAGGAGGAGAGAGAAGGAGAGAAGAGAAGGGGAGAAGACAGAAGAGGGGGAGAGAAGAGGAGGAGAGAAGAGGAGAGAAGAGAAGCAGATAAGACAGAAGAGGGGGAGAGAAGAGAGGAGAGGTGAGGGTATGGTGGAGAACAGATGAAAGTAGAGAAGAGAAGGGTAGAGGAAAGGAAAGGAGGAGAAGAGAGGAGGATAGGAGAGAGAGAATAAGAGTTGAGTGTGTGTGTTGACTCGTAGGGCTGGTGTATGGGACAGCCCCCATCTGTCTGGGCTAGGGTTTGGCCAGCTGAGAGGGTGAGAGGTCAGGGTTAGAGGTCAGGCTCAGGGGTTAGAGACCTCTGGACAAACCATTGGTGGAGGGCCCCTAATATTAACGGTCATATTCAATCAAAACAGCCAGGCGGTTTTCCTGGTCCAGTAATGATATCAGTAGGTGAACACGTTTTGCAACATGGGGCCGTCTGATTTGTATTATTCGATATGAGAGAGTGTGTTGTGCATGTACAGGTGTGGGTGTGTGTTTGTGCGTGTTTAGATGTGTGTGTGTGTGTAGATAAAAGTGTGTGTGTGTGTGTGTGTAGATAAAAGTGTGTGTGTGTGTGGCTGTGTGTGAGTGTGTGTGCCGATACAAGGGGTCAGTGCGTGCAGGTAGGGGGAACAGGGATTAGTAGGAAGAGGTTTTAGCGAGGACACCGCTAGTGTCTGTTAACAAGGGATTACAATGGTGCCATGACACCTATCTGCTTTTACAGGATTACCTGACACACACATACACAATATCACACACACACATACACAATATCACACACACACACACACACACACACACACACACACACACACACACACACACACACACACACACACACACACACACACACACAATATCACACACACACACACACACACACACACACAATATCACACACACATACACAGTATCACACACACACACAATATCACACACACACACAATATCACACACACATACACAATATCACACACACACACACACACACACACACAATATCACACACACATACACAATATCACACACACACACAATATCACACACACACACAATATCACACACACACACACACACACACACACACACACACACACACACACACACACACACACACACACACACAATATCACACACACATACACACACACACACACACACACACACACACACACACACACACACACACACACACACATACACAATGTCACACACACATGTCAATGTCTTAATACCTGGAGTGGCAGGTGTGTATGTACAGGTGTGTATGTGTGTTTGTATGTGTCGATTTAATATAATACGTGGAATGGTTCCATAAAGCCAGTGATTAGTAATTGCAACAGATAACACCCTCTTAATGTGCAGCCACGCTGTGGCTATTGCTGTCATAAATTACAGCTGTGTGTGTGTGTATGTGTGTGTGTGTAGAGGGGGTGGTGTAGGAAGCAGATCTGTATGTGCATTCTGAAGAGGTTCAACCATGTTTACATAGCACACACACACACACACACACACACACACACACACACACACACACACACACACACACACACACACACACACACACACACTCTTGAGTATGTAGTGGTAAATCTAATTCAGGTTATGTGTAGGGATGTTCCACTGGAGGGAAGGACAGACAGACAATGAGAGGGAAGGAGAGAGAGAGAGAGAGAGAGGGAGAGGCAGGGAGGAAGGGGGATGGAGAGAGAGAGAATGACAGGGAGAAAGAGAGAGAGACAGAGGGAGGTAAGGAAATGGGGAAGAAGAAAGGGAGAGAGAGACTGAGTATTGGTCAGGATGAATAATAGAGGCTACAGTAATCACATCACAGAGAGGAGAGGATAAGTGTCTGTCTCACTCCCAGAAAACAGACCCTCTTTCTCCCTACCCCTCCCTCCATCCCATCTATCCCTCCACCTCTAACCAGCTCTCCCTCTCTCTCTCTCTCTCTCAGTCCCTCCTCCCTTTGTCCCTCCCTCCACACTGGGAGGGATAAAGAGAGGAGGCAGAGGCTGCTGATCTGACTTTTCTGGACAGCGCTAAAGGTCCCGAAGCTTCTGCACATGTGCAGGATTCTCTACTTGACGTGTGGTCTCTGCTCTACTCATAGAGAACCTCCCTTCACATTTCTCACTGTCAATCATAAATGATAATTCTTCAAGTTTTACTGGAGAATAGCCCATGCAGCCTCTGCATCCCAACCGTTTGATCTCAGTCAGTTTCATGGGGATACGCATTCAGATTTTCTTGAGTTATAAAGTGTTGTTTCGAAGTAGCCTACAGTGTTGTTTTGCCCAACATTATCGATGACTTCTTCGTCCTTGATTTATGTAAACAGGAGCCTCAAAAATGTCTGTGTACAGTTACAGGGGGTCCGTTTGAAATGAGAAAATGCTCTGTTATGAAAATATATATTTTTGCTCCATTAAGCAATCCAACAAATGTGGGCCGCCATCGTGTCTATTTAAAATCTTCTCACTCATTGATTGAGACAGGTCTCTGTCATTATGACATCATTTGTGGTGGACACCCTTCTGTCTAGATCAATGAAAGAAGACGTGTAATAGACAAGATGTCTGCAAAAATCTTTGGATAAATCACATTATCTGGTGTAACAATCTGTAGCTACAGTTCTTTGCACTTGTGTCTCCACAACTGAGACACACTGACTTGTACTACACTGTTCATAAAAAATATTGTATGTTACTTTTACCATATATAATTGTTGTTGAATACCCAGTTCTCTTGAGTTAGTATTAAATAGTGTACACTCCTGTATTTTAGATATCCAAAGAATGTTGGTTTATCTGAATGTCTGAATGTCTAGCATCTGTGTGATGCTACAAAGCCATGTACAGCTTATATACAGTGGGGATAACAAGTATTTGAAACACTGCCGATTTTGCAGGTTTTCCTACTTACAAAGCATGTAGAGGTCTGTAATTTTTTATCATAGGTACACTTCAACTGTGAGAGACGGAATCTAAAACAAAATTCCAGAAAATGACATTTTATGATTTTTAAGTAATTAATTTGCATTTTATTGCATGACATAAGTATTTGATCACCTACCAACCAGTAAGAATTCCGGCTCTCACAGACCTGTTAGTTTTTCTTTAAGAAGCCCTCCTGTTCTCCACTCATTACCTGTATTAACTGCACCTGTTTGAACTCGTTACCTGTATAAAAGACACCTGTCCACACACTCAATCAAACAGACTCCAACCTCTCCACAATGGCCAAGACCAGAGAGCTGTGTGAGGACATCAGGGATAAAATTGTAGACCTGCACAAGGCTGGGATGGGCTACAGGACAATAGGCAAGCAGCTTGGTGAGAAGGCAACAACTGTTGGCGCAATTATTAGAAAATGGAAGAAGTTCAAGATGACGGTCAATCACCCTCGGTCTGGGGCTCCATGCAAGATATCACCTCGTGAGGCATGAATGATCATGAGGAAGGTGAGGGATCAGCCCAGAACTACACGGCTGGACCTGGTCAATGACCTGAAGAGAGCTGGGACAACAGTCTCAGGGAAAACCATTAGTAACACACAACGCCGTCATGGATTAAAATCCTGCAGCGCACGCAAGGTCCCCCTGCTCAAGCCAGTGCATGTCCAGGCCCGTCTGAAGTTTGCCAATGACCATCTGGATGATCCAGAGGAGGAATGGGAGAAGGTCATGTAGTCTGATGAGACAAAAATAGAGCTTTTTGGCCTAAACTCCACTCGCCGTGTTTGGAGGAAGAAGAAGGATGAGTACAACCAAGAACACCATCCCAACCGTGAAGCATGGAGGTGGAAACATCATTCTTTGGGGATGCTTTTCTGCAAAGGGGACAGGACGACTACACCGTATTGAGGGGAGGATGGATGGGGTCATGTATCGCGAGATCTTGGCCAACAACCTCCTTCCCTCAGTAAGAGCATTGAAGATGGGTCGTGGCTGGGTCTTCCAGCATGACAACGACCCGAAATAACACAGCCAGGGCAACTAAGGAGTGGCTCCGTAAGAAGCATCTCAAGGTCCTGGAGTGGCCTAGCCAGTCTCCAGACCTGAACCCAATAGAAAATCTTTGGAGGGAGCTGAAAGTCCGTATTGCCCAGCGACAACCCCGAAACCTGAAGGATCTGGAGAAGGTATGTATGGAGGAGTGGGCCAAAATCCCTGCTGCAGTGTGTGCAAACCTGGTGAAGAACTACAGGAAACGTATGATCTCTGTAATTGCAAACAAAGGTTTCTGTACCAAATATTAAGTTCTGCTTTTCTGATGTATCAAATACTTATGTCATGCAATAAAATGCAAATTAATTACTAAAAAATCATACAATGTAATTTTCTGGATTTGTTTTAGATTCCGTCTCTCACAGTTGAAGTGTACATATGATAAAAATGACAGACCTCTACATGCTTTGTAAGTAGGAAAACCTGCAAAATCAGCAGTGTATCAAATACTTGTTCTCCCCACTGTAAATATCTTCTGTGAATCAATAAGGGTTGACAAATTTTGAAGATTGATATAAAATATCCATATTTATTTTATGGTGGTTCTACATCAGAGCTCTCCAACCCTGTTCCTGGAGAGATAGCACACCTGATTCTAATAATTAGCGGGTTGATAAACTGAACCAGGTTAGTTACAACTGGGGTTGGAGCAAAAACCTATAGGAGGGTAGCTCTCCAGGAACATGGTTGGAGACTCCTGTTCTACATAGTCTTATGCCAGGGTTTCCCAAACTCTGTCCTGGGGACCCAAAGGGGTGCACGTTTAGTTTTGTTGCCCTAGCACTACACAGCTGATTCAAATAATCAACTAATCATCAAGCTTGGATTTATTTGAATCTGTGTAGTGCTAGGGCAAAAACGTGCACACCTTGGGGTCCCCAGGGCAGAGTTTGGGAAATGCTGTGATATGCTGAGCCATGCTGAATGCATTTACACAGGCATACCGATTCTGATATTTTTTCCGCTAATTGGTCTTAATCATATCCGATCTTTTTCAGAACTGATCTGATTAGTCAAAAGACCAATTAGTGAAAACAAATTCTGAATTGGGTTGCCTGTGTAAACGCAGCCATAGTGTAACTGTCACGATCATCTATAGGAGAGAGTGAGGACCAAGGCGCAGCGCGTGAAAAGAAAATCTTTTATTTAGAAGAGAACCAACACAAAACGAAACCACTTTAACAAACTAACAAAATAACAAAACTGACGAACGTGAAGCTAAGAATGAACTAGTGCATACATGCAACATAGAACATCGACATAGACACAGCGACAATCCCCCACAAACAAACAGTGAGAAACAACCTCCCTATGTTTCTCTCAATCAGAGGAAAACGAAAACACCTGTCTCTGATTGAGAGCCATACAAGGTCAATTAACCCTTTAACCCAACATAGAAACACAACACATAGAAATGCTCACGCCCTGACCAATAAACACATACAAAACAAGAGAAAACAGGTCAGGAACGTGACAGTAACGGCTCTCGTCGTTGGAAAGAGAGGAGGACCAAAGCGCAGCGTGGTACGTTTCCATATTTATTGTAATACTTTTCAACACGAACAAAAACAATAAACAGACGAAAATCAAAGAAGCTACAGTCCTGAACATGGGAACACAAAATACAAGAACAGGAACAATCATCCACAAACCAACAGTGCAAACAGGCTACCTTAATATGGTTCCCAATCAGAGACAATGCAAAACACCTGCCTCTGAGAACCATATCAGGCCAATTGACAAACCTACACATAGAAACACAACATAGACTACACCCACCCAGCTCACGTCCTGACCAACTAAACAAAGACTAAACAAAGGAAATAAGGTCAGGAACGTGACACATAGTCCTTTATCCGGCTTCGGTACACTGACAATGGTGGGCTGGGGAAGCTGAGACCCTTTGTGCTTATGGCGATGGTCCTGTCTGCAGTGAACGGCCAGCTAGATAAGACTCTGCTGAAAGTGGTGTAGGGCTTCTTAACCACCAACTGTTTGGTCTCTTGCAGAAGATTTGCTGGTACTCCTGGAAAGACATGGTTATGGTCTTAGCATTTTACACTTTTTGTGGAAGGGACGTAGTGTAACACCTTTGTTGGTAAAGGTATCAACCGAATGGGACCGGCTAGCCTATTGTTTAGGGACAATGAGGGGATGTTGGGAGCTGCTTTTAAGACGAAAGATCAGTCAACAAAGTGAATGGGCTGAGAGGCTAAAGAAGGTGTGAAAAGTCTTAGGAAGGCAATTCCTACACAGTATGAATTGTTGTGTATGGGAGATTGAGGAGAAATGGCACCTCAATCGCTCTCATAAACAACAATACATTTACTGTTTAAACACAACCCTGCATAACCAAAAACCCCTCATCTCTAATTATTTTCTGTAAACCTCCCCAGCCCATTGACTTTGACAGATCATTCTTGTCAATAGTAGCCCTTTGCAGGGGAATGTTACAGACATATCTCTGCATTGTGTTTTGAGAATCTACAGAGGTGGTTGTGTCATTACTGTTGTAGGCTTGTTTTTATATATTTCGCTGTCCCTTGCTGGTTTCTGTCCCACAATCTTCTTGTGCTGCATAACCGCAAGGTGTGTCCCCTCACTCATGCTTGTGTACCCAAAATGCCCCCGTTTTGAGGTATTTTTCAGCAGGGTATCGTGGAATGACTCCAGATAACCTGAGTTTAACAGAAATAAAAGGTAAAAAGAGAAGAGGGGTAGACTAAATTGATGACATGGTCTGGGAGGTATTCAGGCTACCTCTATCTGTCACGTCCTGATCTGTTTCACCTGTCTTTGTGATTGTCTCCACCCACCTCCAGGTGTCACCTGTTTTCCCCATTAGTCCCTGGGTATTGATTCCGGTGTTCCCTGTTTGTCTGTTGCCAGTTCGTCTTGTCAAGTCAACCAGCGTATTTTTCTGTGCTCCTGTTACGCTCGTCGTTGTAAGAATGGTCGGACCAAGATGCAGCGTGGGGTAGGTTAATCATATGTATTCATGATAACCAGCAACAAAACAAGAAAGAGAAACCAATGAAACAGCCCTTGTAGGGCTCAACAGCAACAATACAAAAACAAGATCCCACAAACTAAGGTGGAAAAAAGGCTGCCTAAGTATGATCCCCAATCAGAGACAACGATAGACAGCTGCCTCTGATTGGGAACCATACCAGGCCAACATAGAAAATACAACATAGATTGCCCACCCTAGTCACACCCTGACTTAACCAAATAGAGAATAAAAAGGCTCTCTAAGGTCAGGGCGTGACAGCTCCTGCTTTTTCTTATCTCTCTTTTGCTAGTCATCCCGGTTTTGACCCTTGCCTGCGTTGACTCTGATCCCGCCTACCTGACCATACTGCCTGCCCTGACCTCGAGCCTGCCTGCCACTCTGTACCTCCTGGACTCTGACCTTGTTTATGATCTTTTGCCTGTCCACGACCATTCTCTTGCCTGCCCCTTGGATTATAATAAATATCAGAGACTCAAACCATCTGCCTCCCGTGTTTGTATCTGGGTCTCACCCTGTGCCCTTATACTATCCACCCATAACCCCATAACACAAACCATATAAACACTACCCAATTAATTTTATACCATACAGTACTTACTGTGAATTAGCTGTAACCTTAGCTGTAACCTTAGCTGAACTTACTGTAACCTTAGCTGTTAGCTTGTAAATATTTTGGCCAGCTTAACTTCACCTTGTGCAGAGCTAGGGGTTGGAAGTCCATGTTGGAA